>NC_057812.1:207041046-207341046 GCF_018294505.1 Triticum aestivum
TCCCGCTCGGGCCCGACGTGTTCTGGATCGGCCAGTGCGTCGCCGGGTGGCTGTAGGCGGGGGGCGCAGCCGGCGGGGTAGTGTGTGGGCCGGCCAAGTACAGGGAGATGCCCTGGACGGCCGTCACGAGGTCCCGCAGGGTGCTGGTCATCTCCTCCGGCGTGAAGACGGAGGTTGTCGGCGGCGCGGAAGTGACGGGGGCCGGCGGCGCGGAGGTGATCGGGGCCGTGGCGTTGGGGACCAGACAGTGGTCATCGGGGCGGTGGTGATTGTGGGCAGCGGTGGCGTGGGTGTTGATGACGACATGATCGAACCCGGGTCTCTGGATACCAAATTGGTAGAATCAGGGGTCCTACCGGACCTGCTCCGGAGGTTGTAGGGGAAGGATGGAACGGGACGGGGCGATGAGCGGCGGCGGCTAGGGTTCTGGCTCCTCTGGGAGCCGGGCAATAGGGATAATAATATTCTTATTGCTTAATTCCAAAAAGAGTCTTACAGCCTATATTTATAACCTAGATAATTTGCATAAGAATTAACCTAAGATAACTTGTGGACTAAGATTGCCCGGTGGGCCTAGCTAAACCGGCCCAGCCATAACAGTTCTGTTGATGCTTGAAATCTATCATGACAAAGTAAGTCAGAACTTTCCATGAGTAACCACTGATTACATGAACCGCCACTGGATAAGTGCTAATTCCTTTAACGCCATCGGCTTTTCAAAGATATGCTTTCCATGTCATCATCGTCATTTATATTAATATGCCCCCAAGCCATTAAGTCCAGCTGGTTGTCAGGTTTAGCAGTTTCTTGTTTGTTTTTATTCATGACGAGAAAACATTGAAAAATTTATTTTTGTCTCGGTGCCTAAAAGCTAATTTCTGCTATAGGGTGGGAGTTAAGTAAACTTGATGTTCTACTTTTACCCCAATGGTGATTCATTGTTGACACCATGTTTAGTTGAGTCCTAGCCCACGATGAGCCATTCTTAGTTTGCCCATAAAATTTATATTCTTCACTTTTGACTTTCAAGGCTATGAAGTACTGCAAAGCCATGTTCATGTACACTTTTGTTGACATTTTGACCTTTCCTCCAAATAAAAGTAATTGAGTTGCCTAATGATATGTGGGGCCTTTACTAAGTAATACTCCACTTATTTTTAACATAATATAGAAGGCTAACATCTATTGCTAACTTTGGAGTGTGGTTACTATGTGCGTATTTCAACAAATAATTTGCCTTTATGAGATTATTATTTGCTCAAAGCTTTATTACTTTGTTTTCTTATGTTAAATCAGGAGGTTGTGAGGCCGATCTCAAACAAAGGTTCACCTGAAGCTCATGAGGAAGAAATGATTCGAGCTGCTGTAATAAACCGCTCGGCCATTGCCACACTTCAACCAAGGAGCGCTTCCACATTTGATGTCACTCTTCCAGAATATCCTGATAAGAAGTTTGTCCCAAATTTTCCACTTGTTATGAGAGATGAGCTAACGGAGGATAATGACATGACCCTGAACCCAGGAGGAGTCAGAGAAAAGGCTTGGAGAGACAGTTATCTGACAGATCTCCTGAGCATACATCTACGCAGGTTAAATGGGTGCAACTTATTGGAGCTCTGTAAGGATGTACTTACTGGATTAACCCATAAAATGACAGAGAGAAGGGCTGCAAATATCATGTTGTTAGCCTGGAACATGAGACAATTTGATATGGTGTCTCATGTATTTCCTGTTAAAAACCCGTGTGCAGCTGCGGCTGACATAGACATGAATACTTTGACAACAAGACCGTTTGGGAGAAGTCGCACTCATACAGACCCATATGTCAGGCCAGAGGGCATTGAAGATGATCAGTATGTTGCTGCATGTGCATACATATCGGCCAGTACACTCCGCTTGTTCAGTAAGTCACCTGAGAACTACATGACTGCAGTTGCTAAGCACATTCCACATATGTTCTACAGATTTTATAACATTGACTTTCCGCTTACCGGGTTTAAGCCAGATAAGAAATGCATTGAGGCCCTAAAACTTATATATGAGACAAAGTCGGCCTACAGGAACACCTTGGCCCCTTTCTTGTATGAGTTCAAGGGCCTCGGAGATGCAAAGAGAATGTGTCAGATGCTTTATGAGCAGGACTTGGCTTTTACAGGACTACATGTTGTAAACTTATACCTGCGTGCTTGCTTTGGACTACATGCATCACTCATTCAGCTAGGAGCATGTCTTTGGCATCAGATGACGAAGAACACTCTCATCTCACTGTGCAGAGTCTGCAGAACCTATGTTGTCAATCCATCTGTGGAGAATTCAAGAGAGACATGGAAATATGCACGGTTATATGGCACCGAGTATTTTCCTCTTCTTAAATCCGACAAGTGCAATCTTCTTCTATGTTGCCTGGCCATTATTTGCAAGAAGCTTGGAATAAGTAAAAATCAAGATATGATGGTGATTGCACGGACGAGGAAGGCTGAGTTTATATGGAAAAACTCAAACGTTTGGGCAAATAGGGCGGTGCTCTGGTTCAGAGCAAATGCTTCACCACACCATGGCAGATCACAGGAAGTCTCTTCAAGGATTTGGGATGATGCACCGTCAAAGAAAAGGACGAGGGCTGATGGGACCCAAGATACCAGAGTCGCAAAATCCAGAAATCGGAATCTTCAATAAGTCATTCGCAGTTGGTGAATGACTCTTGAGACCTCATCCAGACAATGGTTGCGCACAATCGTAGGTTTTGGGAAATTATTCCGTGTCTCTTCGAACTGCAATCCATTAAACTGTAGCGCACAATGGTGGATCTGACTTGATGGTAACTTATCCTGAATGTTTTTCAATTATTAGTTCTACTGCTCAGTCCGATTTAATATGTTAAATTTTGTGGTGAGTTTGGTTCTGGTTGTCGATGCAATAGTAGTAGTAGCTGGAGACAGGTTCATCATGAGACCGCTCCCCCATGTTTCTGATATAGAGACGTTTTTCTTGACCTATACCAAGCTGTAGACATGAACAAACGTTCACACACTTCAGGTGAAGAACACTACTTCTGATATAGTGATCCTCGATATGAAGGCTGCATGGAATAGCACATGAAGCCTAGTTTGTGTAGTCCGGTAGCCTGGATGGAATTGCGTCATCTTCGTTTCCTAGCTTGTTCGCTTAGTAGTCTAGAACTCTAGATTGCATTGTCTTCAGTTGCGAAATCTGTTGGGAGAGAAGAACTGAATACCCTGTCCTTTGCCTTATCCGCCTGAAAAAGAAAATTCAGAGTTTCAGTCTACCAGCATATGATATATGGCTCATAATTAGATTCAGTCATATCAAATTTGATATCTCTGCTAAGCATTCATCCATCTCTGCATGTATACCTCTCTATCCCAGTCTGTGCATATCGTGATGGCCATGAGCAGCAGGACTTGCACCATCAGGCCACAGATGATGCCCAGCCAAAGTCCCTGTTCGTGTTCACCGATAAAACCCACAGCATCAGTACCTCAAAAACCACTGGCACATAGGCACTCACCGCAAATTCAGGGCAGCAAAAGGGAAATTTTTGATCATTTGAGGGGGACAAGATGTACCGTCCCGCCGACTTGGAAAACGAAGGCTATGAGGTAGGCCGAGGGGATGCCGACGATATAGTAGGCGCCAAGATTGATCCAAGCACCAATCTTCTGCCATCCACAGCCTCTAGCCACCCCTGCATAGTGCGTTGCACATCACAAGAGAACATTCTTATCTCTGCTTCAAAGTTCAAACACAGTTTCGATTTCTATCTCTGCCTGAATACCATCTAAGTAGTAATGAACTAGACCCACAGTGATAGAAGTTTTGCGCTCGTTCTGCGGCAAAAAAGATGTTGACAGTCTGTACCTGAAAGGACGCACTGAATTCCGTCGAAGAAGTTGGAGACCGAGATGATGAGCATCATCCAGGCAACGTAAGTCACAACCTCCTCCACGTCGCTGTAGGCATGCCCCCACACGTATCTGATGCAGATCAGCACCAACCCCATGATCAGTCCTTCCGCCACGGCCAAGAAGACGACGACACGCACCGCGAGGCGGGCAGCGTCGGGGCGCCCCGCGCCGAGCTCGTTCGAGACACGGGTGCTGCATGATCAATAAGAGGTGCAGATCGATATGATGAACATCTGCAGCACAAGTCCTAGGATAATCAAGGACCCTAATGTAGGAGGATGTAGGCCTAGTTTTACCTTATGGCCGAGCCGAGGCCAAAGGGGATCATCCATACAAAGGCAGCGGTGTTGAGGCTGCCAAGAACGAACAATGTACATGTTTTTCATCAGCCGAAAAAACCAGTGTAACACGTGGTAACTTCGGCCTGCCATTAAGTACCTGATGGACAGCACCGAAGTCTCCAGCTTTGGATTGGGAAGAAGGCCTGAGAGGAGCACTATGAGCTCGAACGACCACATCTCCAAGCTGCAATTGCATCATCATCGTCGTCGTTGTCGTCGTCATAAGTTGAAACTACTTATTCAGGAAG
The DNA here is from genome assembly GCF_018294505.1 of Triticum aestivum. Taxonomy (NCBI): domain Eukaryota; kingdom Viridiplantae; phylum Streptophyta; class Magnoliopsida; order Poales; family Poaceae; genus Triticum; species Triticum aestivum. Next base: position 207,045,562 of record NC_057812.1, read on the forward strand.
AGTAAATAGCAGCAGGCTCACCAGACCATGAGGGCGGACGGGACGGCGAGCCGGAAGAAGCTGAGCACGTCGCGGAAGGCCTCCGCGGAGAACCCCGTCCACGTCTCCTTGCAGGAGCTCGACACCCTCACGTACACCGCCAGCACGATCACGTAGACCCAGTAGGAGATGGCGTTGCTGAGCGCGGCGCCCTTGCTGCCCATCCCGGCGACGTACACGAGCAGCCAGCAGACGAGGAGGTGGAACGCCGCGGCGGCGCCGGCGCTCGCCATCACGGGGAACACGATGTTCTGCGTCTGCAGGAACCGGACGTGGCACTGCAGCAGCCCGTAGGCGAAGATCGCCGGGATCATCCACCGGGCGTAGGTGCCGGCCTCCGCCGCGATGTCGGGGTCTTGGCCGAACAGGAGCAGGATCTCGCCGGTGTAGAACCACACCACGGCGAGCGGGATGCTGACGAGGGTGAGTATCACCATTGCCCGCTGCTTGTAGACGCCGAGGAGGTGGTACTGCCTGGCTCCGTATGCTTGTCCGCACAGGGTGTCCAGCGCACTCGCCATTCCGAGCTGACCAAGGAGGTGTAAAATACAATAATTAATGTGAGGGCCTACCTACATGACTCGCAAGATAGAAGCTGCACCATTTTTTGACTCCGTTGTGTCTGGCTAGATAAATACAGTGTAAAAATCATGCTCTCACATAGTTTGATAGGGTGCATATAGGCTGGTTGCATTAGGGAAGAATTTTTTTTCATGTCGTTTGATGGTCTGCGTTGACCTGGACTGATGCACTACACGACGTTTGGTTGCATACACTGGACCCGATTAAGAGTTAACATAACAACCACACATGACACAAAGAGTTACAGTATAATGCCTCAACGACTAGGGTGGATGGTGGCCGCGGTGCCACGATCGACGCGACAAGCACATAGTCGCAAGTGATACCGTTGGCAGCGCGACGAACCAGTTGCTAGCACCGTTACCACAGAGAAGTCCGTGAGGAGGGACATGGAGGAGGATGCCGAGGCAGAGTACAGGGAGGAGAAGTACAATGCACATGATGGCGGTGTCAGTGTAGTAGTCCGCTCGTGAGAAGGCCAAGAGGAAGACACCGATGGTGGCTCAAGGCACAACATGACGTCCATGCGACAAGATTGACGATGATCAGTGAAAACAGAAAAAAGTCATTGAATTTCATCTAAACCATCAGATGAACACCTTGGTACGGTGCAATAGGGAGATACACATACTCGTCTACAACCGCCGAAACAGAAAACGTATAACCTGAAAACTGTGTGAAACCGTGGGATGAAACAACTAGTCCAAAGAAAATTTAAACAGTCAACCGTGTGCGATGTGTTTGACAAAATTCGTTCAAAATAGCTTCAAACATGAACATTTACGGTCAACGATACTTCAAAAATTCTAGCATACACAGATAAAAAGAAAAGACCACTACTCGTCGATTTCTGACTCCGACTCGGTAATGTCCTTCTCCGACGTCTGAATGTAGGCGTTAGCATACGCCTCGTCTTCAAAGTCCCAACCCGCCGTTTCTCGTAGCTTCAGTCTCAATTGAGTTGCCTGCTTCCGCGAACGCTTGTCCTCCCGATAGGCGGCTCGCTCCCTCCTCCTCAAGTCCCTCTCCAACCTCCTTTACTTGTAGAATTGGCGCTCGTCGACGATGTCCTGCGGGAAGCCTCCGCGTCACACCACCAAGGCTTCCACGTCCTTCTCCGCGATGGTGAGGCGACGCTGCCGCCTCCGGTGGGCACGACGATCCTCGTCGGTGAAAAGCCACGGGAGAGGCGTTAGATCCTGTGTCCGCTGGCTCGACATGTTGAGAAAATTCATATCCCGACGAGGTCTCAGGAGACGCCACGCCGCCGCGTCGTGCGCGCGGGCCGCCTCCTCTGCGGTGTCGAAGGTGCCGAGGATGAGACGTTTCTCGTGAAACCAGATCTTGAAGGAGAAGGCGCCGGAGCAGCGCTCGCGGACTCAGCGAAAATCTGAAGCGCCCAGGCGGCAGATCGACATGGTGGCGCAGAGGCGGCGAGAGTGGGCGGCGAGCAGAGACGGCGAGAGTGGGCGGCGAGCAGAGACGGCGAGAGTGGGCGGCGAACAGAGTGTGAAGGGAGCACCTTCTTTATAACGAGCGTCGGCCGCGGCGCGCGCGCAAACCTTTCCTACACGCTGAAGCGCCAAAACTAGCGCGCGCTAGGCCGCTTACCCCATGCGCGTGAACCTTTTCCGCGCGTTGGGGCGCCAAAACTAGACCGACGTCATAATCTAAAACGTGCGCGGTCATGAAATGGGTCGGCCCGTTGGACACACTGCCGATCCAAAATTAAAAAAAGACGGACGATGGACGAGCGGCCAACCTAAACAAATAAAAAGCGGACAAAAACATCGTCCATTTAAATCGGTCCGTTGAAGTTGCTCTAAGGTTCATGGAGGCTAAGAATCCGGTGCAACATAGGCTATCAAACGGACTGTATCGCTCGGGCCAATTTAAGCGAAACGCGTCTTCATGGGCCATCATTTGAACTTTGCGCCTCCGATTTGGTGTTCCCACCTGGAGCACGTGGGGCAGATCAGGCGATAAAAAATATGTAGATATCCACGTATGTGGATCGTTTTTTACTTTCGTAGTTTAGATTTTTAGATTGTTTATCGTCTTGGTTTCGACGACGGTGATGGCGATGCTGAATAAATTTTCTTCAGATCCTACTCCAATGAGGTGATCGGTCCTATGGTTGGGGATGGATTTGAAAATCGGTCTATTCAAGTAAAGATGGCATGGCGGCGGCGACATCCTCATGGTAGACATGTGTTCTCGGACTCCGTCGTTGTGACGGCGTTTGCTCCAGCGCCGTCCCGGAGCTTGGGAGGTAGTCCAGGAGCGGATGCAGATTGTAGGCAGCATCGGCGGCATCTAGAAGATGATGGATCGTGTGTTGTGTTCGTAGTTCGTGGATGGTAGGTGTGGTTTTCTCCTCCGGCGTCTTAGTCGTGTGGGGGTGTCAGATCTGAAGTTCGATGGCGTGTCCGGAGTGTTGCCCTGGTCTGATTCGTTCTACGGTAATGGTTTGCTTTTGGTGAGCCAGCTTGGAGATTCGCAAAGCTGCGTATCAGCGATGAAGCCGCTTCGAGCTTGGGTATGAAGGTGGCCCGTCATTTTTTTCTTTGGTGGCAGCTATGGTGGTCTCAGAGGCATGTGATGGGCGTTGGTGTCAAGTTCAGAAGTTTATTTGATCTTGATTGTAATTTTACTTTTGACCGTTGTTTTTTTCGTGTAATGGCTAGCGTTTTGATGTCTTTTCAGTTTTGCTATGTCGGTTTATGCATGGCTTGTACTATGATCTTATGATATAAATGGGACACATATTACTATATAGACAGGCTGGTTTTGATAAGTATATTTTTCATATAACTGAAATTGCTTTTTTTTATTAAAACGAGATGGACATGGCAAAATCTCACTCGACTTAGACGCACAACGACTCATTTGGTTCTTTAGTGCCTTTCCAATTAAGTATTTGGTATATATTTTGGTTGCATCTCGCAGTCTGCGTGTTATATTATAGTGTGTGTCCCTGGTTGGTGGAGGAACCGAGATTTGCAAAAAGATTCTTCGCCTTGGAAAGAAAACCTTTGATCAGACGACAGATATGCGCGTGCACCACGTCGATGCATCTGCCATCAGTAATATAACAGTAAAACACCATGATGTTTTCAAAATGGCCTCGACTGGTTCTCGTTTAGACAGCAACTGAATGATCTAATATTGGAGAATGACTGACCTGTGCGGTCGCCCAAAGCAGAGCAAAGTCCTAAAAGCCACAGGAGAGAGATGAAACGGTGGACAGCAACGCGCATAGACCAGGCCACCATCATAGTAGCCTATAGACACTGACATTTTCTATAGAAGAGTCACACTTGAACAATGGCTTTGATTTGAGGAGCTAGACCAGGATCACCGGCGTTGTGGTATACCCGGCTGATGGTCTCTCCTTGCAGGAGTATCAACACGCAGTGCCGGAGGTCTGGAACCCGGACGAAATTCCATCCTCCAGGCGCAGCCGCCTTGAGCTTACGTATACGTACAGTAGTGTGATGCTCCGAGTGGAGCGGAGTGACTGCAAGCTGTGGGTGGTGTGAGCGCGCGTACCAGGAGGCTGAAGCCGGTGACGGTGGCGAAGGAGCTGGCCATGGAGGCGCCGGCGAGGGCGAGCTCGCCGAGGTGGCCGACGTACATGACCGAGATCATCTGGATGAGGTTCTGCAGCAGCGCGCCGGCGATGAGCGGCCCGGCCAGCCACAGCTGCTTCTTCACCTCGTCGCGCACCCCCAGCCCCAGGCCTTCGTCGCGGCTCGCGAGCAGGAGGGCTTCCTCCACGCCTCCCTTCGCCATGCCGGTCGAGCACCAGCAGCTCCCCCACACGCTCTCGCTCTCTGCCGTGAGAGGAGAGGAAGAGAAGAAGAGGCCGATGAAGAGGGAGAGTGCGTGTGATTAAGTGGAGAAATTGAACACAGGCGGGCTGCGGCAGAGAGCAAATGTTGACGAAGCAAAAACAAACAAACACAAGGACGAAATGTCTGACTCAATTATTTCAGAGCATCGCTTTTGGTGAGCAGCTACGACTGAAACTCTTCAAGATTTTCCTCGAGTGGCCAGGAATACCCCTCGGCCCCAGACGGATCGTGACATACTGACACGCCTCCAATCATGCTCTGAACGTACAGGACAACGTGTGCAATAAAACCAGCAGCTACAAGCATGTGCCATCAGAAAAAACAAGGACCTCGATTTCTAGGAATGTTCGATCTGAGCAGGTCCCGGATCGAACTTAGGTTCGCTACAAGCAAATTATCCACGTAAACGAATAGAGAGATAGTGGTATCTTCAATCCATCAGGATTAAAGTCTTGATGCTCGCATTATTTTTACATTTATTTTAAGATTTCTGACAATAAGTTTTTAGTGAAAAGAAACGTTTTCATCAACAATGCGATGGATGAGTGTATATTCATATGTATGAATGCTTGCGTCTGTACTGTGTTTAAAAAACATATTCGATATGAATGGTCAGGAATACCCCTCGGCCCCGGACGGATCGTGACATACTGACACGCCTCCAATCATGCTCTGAACGTACATGACAGCATGTGCATTAAAACCAGCGGCTACAAGCATGTGCCATCAGAAAAAACAAGGACCTCCATATGTTGGAACGTTCGATCTGAGCAGGTCGCAGATCGAACTTAGGTTCGCTACGAGCAAATCATTCACGCAAACGAATAGAGGGACAGTGGTATCTTTAGCCGGTTTTAAGTCCTAATGTTTGCATTATTTTTGAATTTATTTTACAATTTTTGGCGATGCGTTTTTAGTGGGAGGAGACATTTCCGTCGATGATGAGGCAAACGAGTGTATACACATATGTATGAGTGTTTGCGTCTGTACTGTGTTAAAGAAACATGTTTGATATAAATGGCTCTTTTTCATAAGGTAGCTACACTTTTATTAAACAATGGTTACAAGGATTACATCTTTTTTAGATAAGAGGCCTACGGCCTGGCGTTAAATTAATGACACCCATGCAGACAAAGACATGAAGCCCTAACATACATAGTAGTAGGCACCTCACTATCTAAAGTCTTGACTGTTGGGATCTATGTTAAGTGCATCGGCTACAAAATAAAAATTTCCTACACGCAGAACAACTAGGAACATGCAACGGTAATGGATCACGTATCGTTACCATTAGACGCGCAGTGCCGTGCAGCGGAAGTAGAGTTGGAACAGCATGTTCAGAGTCGTCTCCTCCTCGTCCGATCTCCCTCGAACAGTCGATCGTCCGATCTCATGTATAGGTTCGATGGAGTGACGCAAGTGCACCACCTCTGACGGTATTCACGCGTGCAGGAGGAACATTGTGCGGTGGACTATTAGGTCCGATCACACAGTCTGCAGCGAGTGGAGGTGGCTACTTGCAACACATGCAAAGCCCTAGTGACGGTGCCGAAGCGATCAACTGAATGAGTGTGCTACACCCCCACTATATATAGGCACCCGTCGCGGGCTCAACAGTTGGGCCTCGCACGGATCTTAAATATCAAATTCTATTCAGCCTGGATCCGAGTCCGAGTATGATCACCTCTGACCTACCCGGCTGGTAGTGGCCTCTAGCAAGGCGTGTCGACCACCTAGTAGACAATGAAGCCGGTTGGCGAACCTGTACACCATGTCACACTTCTATTCCATTTGCCACACGATATATGTTGTCGGGCTCAAGGCGAATCTGTCATCCTAGTGCTAGCCCGACCTCTTTCTCGTTCAAGTGATGTCGACCACACAACGGATTATCTCATAATCCTTGTTGCATGGCCATGCTTATCTGGCACACGAGGGTCCTAGAGTATATCTCTCCTGATCAAAGTGGCAAATCCCATCTTGCTCGACCATGTCTCACATCATGGGTCTGGACAAGTCCGAAACCTACCTTTGTAACTACCTAGTCATGTAGTAGCATTTGGTCGGCCCAAAGCAGGCCTGTCACCATCTCGAGTACATGTGCCAGCTCAGGTCTTAGGACATAGAACTTATGTTGTATTAGAGACTCACAGATGACCTATCGTTGTGTCCCATAGTCGGGTCTGTCCGACTCGGACCTTATCTCGACTCGGATCCGACTATGTTGAATCCTACCAGATCCTTCCGAGTCCATATTATCCGGACTTGAAATTAAATTTGGTAGTCTCCTAGTCCCCCTCCTCCTCCCTTTCTAGTCGACCTCTTCGATCCTTTCAACTTTACATTCAAGAAAAACACTCATATTTCCATCAAATCGGCAAATCTACCTTATTCCAGACAAGTGAGCTCGGAGGTTCCAGGGTATACTTCATGCTTACCATTGCATGTTTCAAGGCCAAGTTTTATACACAAAGAAAGGTACGTCAGCCACTCCGTGTACACGAAATCGTTTTCCTCTCGTCTCTAGAGGCTGGAACCCTAGCCGCCGCCAGGAGAGGCCAATCTTCGAGCGTTGTCCTCCAGCGGCTCCCCTCTACCGGCGACCTCGGTCATCGGTGGTGAGGTGGCTTGCTGGATCGACGCGTGTGGATCATTTTTACTCCCTCGTATTCTAGGTTTTTAGGTTGTGCATCGTCTTCCTTCGGCGGCGGCGATGACGACGCTGAATAAAGATTCTTCGGATCCTTCCCTGACGATGCCATCAGTCCTATGGTTGGGGATGCATTTGGAAACCAATCCGTTCAAGCAAGGATGGCGTGGCGGCGGCGGCATCCTCATGGTGGACTTGTGTCCTCGGGCTCTGTCGTTGCGACGACGTTTCCCAGCGTCGGCGCAGAGCTTGGGAGGTAGTACATGAGTGAATGCAGATTGTGGTCTGCATCGACGACATCTAGAAGACGGAACGTGTGCTGGGTTCGTGGTTCGCGGTTGGCAAGTATGGTTTCCTCCTTCGGCGTCTTAGTCGTGGTGGGGTGCCAGATCTGGAGTTCGATGGCATGTCCGGGGTATTTCCCTGATCTAATTCGTTCAACGGCAAGGGTTTCACTTGTGGTGAGCCACCTTGGAGGTCCGGAAAGCTGCATATCAGTGATGGAGCCGCGTCGAGCTTGGATGAGGAGGTGATCCGTCATTCTTTTCTTCGGTGGCTGCTGTGGTGGTGCCGGAGGCAGGTGGCGGGTGTTGGTGTCAAGCTTAGAGATGTTCTGCTATCTTTGTAAGTGCATCTAGTGCCCCTTAGTGATTTTGGTGTATTGAAGACTTATAGGTTAAGGGACTAATGCGTTTGTGAGTGTACACAGGTCAATAAGTCTATGAGGAGTTTGATATTTACAGAGAAAGTTGACCCCTAAAAATGAATGTCTTCGACTGAAGACTTTGGATTTCTGAAGACTTTCTGAAGACTTTGAAAGTGAAGAAATTGGTGTCACCATGAAGACTTGTTATTCATATGAGGAACATGAAGCGTGAAGACTTTTGTTTTCGTAGTTTCATTTTCTCTTTATTGAGTCATAGGAAACACCGTACTGTTAAAAGGGGTCGAGGTAAAACTAAGGAAAAGTTTACAAGTAATGCTCATCTCAGCCATTGGAAATCTCATACACCTACCAATCCCTTCGAGTGAAGCCATTGGAAATCTCATACAGTTCGGTCAATTTCTTCAGTGACAGAGACGAAGTTCTTCTGGTCTCTGAGGAATTTGTTCTGACTGAGGAGTTAGGAATTCGCCAGTGCGGATTACCTACAAATGAGGAACATGATAGCCCTGAGGAATTTGATAGTCAAATTTCCGACCGTCGCTGTGCTACGCGCCAGCTGTCCCAAAATATCTACCCACCTAACGATCATATCATTGAAGGGCATTTATGTCTTATCATGTCGGGATGCTCCCTAAGCTATAAATAGCCCCCCTACAACCACTAGCTGGTTGGCTGCTCCGTGAGAAACTGACACTTGTCATTGAGAGCATCCCATCCTCCGAGGACTTTGAGAGAAAATCATCAAGTGAGGAAAAACCCAAAACCCCAAATCAAACACCTACAAACCAAAGTGATTGTGCATCACTGAAGAGATTGTTCCTGTGTGGAACCGACGCTTGTTACCTTTAAGGACTATGCATCCTCCAGACGGTTAGGCGTCATGGTCTAGAGCATCCAAGAGGAATTGTGGATCGCCGAGTGACCGAGTATGTGAAGGTTTGGAAGTCACCTGAAGACTTACCACGAGTGATTGGATGAGGTCTGTGTGACCTTAGTTCAAGGAGAATACGGTGAGGACTGTGTGTCCTCAGGTTTAAATACCTAGCCTCTCTAACCAGACGTACAACAATCACAACAGTTGAAATTGCTCTACCAAATCATTGTCTTCACCAAGCTTATTGGTTCTATTTCCTCAACTCCTTCATTTCCTCGTTACTATGTTGTGTGCTTGTTCATATCTGTTTGAAGGCTTTGAGTGAAGACTTTCTCAATCTCCTCAGTTCAATTTCTTCAGTCTGTTTGTCTTCATCCTGTTTTATCATGTGCTTACGCTTTCTGTAATCTGTGTCTGTTTTCATTTCATCATGATATCCATGTTATGTCATGTATGCATCTGAGTACTTATTCCGCTGCAAGTAGTTCTTCGCTCAGGAATTTCCTCACCCTGAAATTCCTTAGTGAAGAATTCATAAAAATCGCCTATTCACCCCCCTCTAGTTGACTTAATGCACTTTCAATTGGTATTAGAGCAAGGTACTCCCTTGTTCTGTGTGATTTTGGTTTAACCGCCTGGAGTTTTAGTTATGTCGACCGCAGGTATAGGTGTCCTACCTTCAATGGGACGGACTACTCCTACTGGAAGAATAAGATGCGCATGCATCTTGAGGCAATTGACAACGATCTCTAGTACGTTGTGGAAAATGGCGTTCCCTCTCCTACCATCAATGCTGCTGATGTGAAGAGATTCAAGCAACTCGACTCTCAAGCGAAGAACATCATATGTGGCCATTTGAGCAAAGGGCAGTATGGCAGAGTGAGTGCTTTGGACACAGCAAAGCTTATCTGGGACAGGCTGTCCAAGGTCAATGAAGGAGTCTCAACACATCATGACTCTCGAGTTGACGTTCTTCGCAATCTCTTCAACCGCTTCAAAAGACTTGATAATGAAAATGTTCAGCAAACCTTTGATCGCCTCATTGACATTTCAAATGAGCTTCAAGCCCTTGGTGCCTTTGACATCACCGACCACGAGGTGGTGAAAAAATTGCTTCAATCGCTTGATTCTTGATTTGACACCCTTGCACTGATGATACAAGAATGAGGAGACTAAAAGTCACTTGATCCCGCTGATATCCTCGAAAGGCTAAACACTCATGAGTTCCAGCTTGCTGAGAAGAGAGATCTCTATGGACCAAGCTATGGCAGATCACGAGCTCTGAAGGACAAGGTAGTGTCTGAATCTGGAGGTGAAGATTCTGGTAGCAGTCTTGGTGATCCTGAAGAACTGAGACATGAGCTAGCAATGCTCGTGAGGAAATTCCAGAAGTTCTCAAGACGTGGTCATTTTGGAAAAACCTCAAGAAGTGACGACTTAAGATCAGATTCCTCATCCCGTGATTACAAGAAGAGACTTTGCCACAAATGCAAGAAACCCGGTCACTACATTCAAGATTGTCCTCGGTGGGAAAAGGAATCAAAGAACAAGAAGTACAAGGACTACAGTTCTGATGATTCAAAGAAGAAGAAGAAATCTTCAAAGACCTCTTCATCAAAACCTTCAAGGTCTTCATCTCACAAGAAGAGCAGCTCCAAGAAGGCTCGGGCATTCATTGGCAAGGAAATGGACTCTGAGGCCGAATCTGAGGAAAATGAGGAAGAGGAGGAATCTGAGGAGTCAAACTCTGGTGTGGCGAGTCTAGCCCTCGCTACCGCGTTCGTCAGCAAGTCCATATTCAACTCCGAGGAAAAGGACCTCCCCAACACCACTGACGATGGCGATGATGACTACGCTCCCACCTATTGCTTCATGGCAAAAGGTGCAAAGGTACTCAAATATCCCTCCTCTAAATCAAGTGAGGATGAATCTGATGAAAATCTCAAGCCTAGTTATTCTAAACTTGCTAAGATTGCTGTGAAACAACAAAAGACTCTTGAAAAGGTTCGAAATATGCTAGACAAAAGCGGTGATATGTTGGGTGATGAAATGGATCACACTAAAACTTTGACTGAAAATCTTCAAAGACTTCAGACTAAGTTTGATAACCTTCAGAGTCATCATAACACTCTCTTATCTGATCATGAGAAGCTTTCTTATGAATTTCTTCAAAGAAAGCAAGATCTTGAACAGTTAAGAGTGAGTTATGAATATCTTCAAAAGGAGCGTGATTCATTACTTGCTCAACAAATCAGCGCTGCTCAGGAAGAGTTTATTCCTCCATGTTTGAAGTGCATTGAATGTGAATATGCTAATTCTTCACCTGAATGTTCAAATGCTTCTATTGCTGCAAATTCTTCACATGTCTCTACTATCACTAATTCCTCATCTGAGGATGTTGCTAGTATCACTGACCATGCAGGGCTGAAGGAATTGTATGTGACAGGCCTGTACAAAAGCCTCAAAGGGCATCAGGCTCTTTGTGATGTGCTTAAGAAGCAGATCCTCAACAGGAACCCTAGGAAAGAGGGTATTACCTTTGAGAGGAAACTCAATGTTGATGGGACCTACTAGAAACCTGAGCAGCATCCCAAAACCTCATGGGTTGCTGCAAAGGGACCTTCACTGGATCCATCTACTTTATCTGGCTTTACATGTGACTCTTCACATTCTTCTGATGAGTCATTTGACTCCAACTATAAGCTATTCAAAAATCAGAATGGTGAAGTATTTTCTACATATGTTGGCACTAACTGCAGGAACGGTCCTCCTCTGAAGAAAATCTGGGTTCCCAAAAGGTGCCTTGAAAGTCTTCAGGTGAATGTCATCATGACACCACCTGTGAAGAATAGGAACCCCAAATCAAATTCTTCATATGGACCAAAGTCTTCATATGGATCAAAGTCCTCATATTAACATCATCGTGCTAACTCCTCTGTTTCACAGGGAAAGACTAAGGATTATGGATATGTGCACTATTCTTCAAATCATTATATTCATAAATCCTCGAAGAATTTCTCTGCTTACTCATATGCTTACCCTAACCCCTCTTATGTGAAACGAAGTGGAGTGGCATCTATGCCACCTTTCTCTTATGGAGCTCACATAATGATGAACTCTTTGCCACCCCTTCAGATGTGGGTGGTGAAGAAAAAGAACTAATCTCTTATGCAGGATTAGGTCTCCAGACGAACTTAAACGTCTGAAGAATTTGCTAGAGACCTGAATATGCTTGAAAGGACGCAAGCTAATCATGAAAAAATAATTTTTCATTTCTTATGTCCTCACATTGCTATATCTGTTCTATTGCTTGATGAAATTGATCTGATGAGTTGATGACATATTCTTCACTAATGAAGTATATGAGTTCGTAAATTGCACTAATTCATCTGCAGATCAACCCAAAGCCACTGAGTGGGTCCTCGATAGTACACAAATCACATGACTGGTGAAAATAATCTATTGATGGACGGTCCCTTATCTCCATCGCATCTGAAGCATATCACCTACGCTGACAAAGGCAAAAGCAAGGTATTGGGTCTAGGTAAGGTTGCAATCTCAAAGGATCGACACATGGACAAAGTCATGCTTGTCGAGTCCTTAGGGTTCAACCTCATGTCTGTCTCAATGCTTTGTGATCTTGATATGGTTGTCGTCTTTGGCAAGTATCGTTGTGTTGTGATCATGGAAGCTGACAATTCGGCATCAACCGCTGAGCCTGAGGAATCTGAACCAACCAGGGCAACTGCATCAGTTGCGCTTGAAGAAACTGAACCTATTTCCTCTACTCCTCCCACACCAACAACAAGCTCAGTTCTTCCTTCTGCATCAGAAGCGAAGAAAACCAAAGCTGCGGAGTGAGCAGCAGTGAAGAAAAGGAAAGCATCTACTTCATCTCAGTCTTTAGCTCCAAAAAGATGAAGAAATTGACAAGCTCTTACGAGAATCCGATTGATGCTATTCTAGTTTCAAACATGCCATCAAAGGAACTCGTTCCTTTTGGTGAATATTATGAGATCCCAAGCGGATCGGATGAAGACGTTCCTTCTGCTGCTTCTACAGAGCAGATGGACGAAGAAATTGAAGCTGATGATATCCCTTCAACTCCAATCATCTCTTCGTTTATGCCTCAGTTCACAGCTGAAGAGGCAGGCATTGAAGAACTGAATGAGGAAGATGAAGACGTGGATATTGGGTGCTCCACTCCAGTACTAAATGATGACTATTGGGAAAGTCAGCACCCCAACTCTCCGCTCTTCACCCCACTCCAACAAGTCCCTCAGTCCCCTATGCACACTGAAGTTATTACGGGCTCTGAAGAACCTCGTGTTCCTGAAGCACCTCCAGCCACTAGCGCTGATGACAATACTGCTGAAGCAATTCCAGCCACTAGTGCTGATGACAATGCTACTGAAGAAATTCCAGTCACTAGTGCTGATGCAAAAGTTGCTGAAGAAAATGAGAACCAGCCTGCCACTGAAACTGGAACTGAAATTCCTCAGCCCATGGTTCCTAAGAACGTGATTCCTGAGGCTATGATGACTTTGACTGACACTCCCCAGCTCAAGCTGAAGAATCCCTTCTCCAAGAAGCAAAAATTCAAGGCTGCTGACATCTTCCATGAGCATGTTTTCTTCACAGATTACAACCCGTATGACACTGCTCGTCTTAGAAGGAAACGTTTCTGGACTGCCAGCCAAGCCAACTTCTATTCTTCATTGCTTTTTGATAAGGACAAAGTTTTTGACCATGCAAACATTCCTCATGTGGACATGGAATCACTACCTTGCTTCACGCTAGTCCTCAGTGTTCTTCATGATGCTGGACTTCTCAACTTCTGCACTGATATATGTGATTGGAATGAAGAATTAATTCTTTAGTTCTATGCAACGCTGCACATCACAGGAAATGCTGAAGATGTGAACTCTTGGGTATTGGACTGCATGACAGAGAATACTCACTTCAAAGCACCGGCCTCTGAATTGCTTCATGCCCTGCCTGTCAGTCCTCCCCTTGAAGGTGCACGTTGTATATATCATGAACCTGAAGCCCGGTCAAGCCTCAAGTGTTGATGAAGCCGCTAAAGCCCGGTCAAGCCTCAAGGACCAAATTCCTCGTGAAGAAATTGTTGTATGTACCACGGACTGTATATTGCATCTTGTCCAAGACTCTGAGTCCTATCAAGGGCCACGACTCTAATGAAGAAGAGGTCGTTGGTATCATGAAGAATCTGCTACTCAACATCATTCATGGCATCCCTGTCAACTACCATGATTTCTTCATGAGGACTCTGGCCAACGTTGCATTGTCTCCCTTTGAATTGAAGCCTTACGCTCCCTAGATTATGAGATTCCTCAGGTCAAGGTCTTCAATCAACTACAAGGCTGATTTGCAGAATCACGTCAGTTACTTGCCCCCAATAGAAGTCCTCAAGCGGACATTTTCCTTAGCTGATGAAAAGGGCAAGGATACTGCTATTATTGATGAAGGCATTCGTCCATTGGATGGTCAGTTCCGCAAAGCTGCATCTTATTCCACCAATGATGACTCTGCCACTCATGACTCTGCTGCCAATGCCTCAAAGCAGAATCCTGAAGGCACAGCTCCAAGGGTGATGACTGATCGTGAGCTTCTCCCCAGTCTTCATGAGAAGGTCGATCGCAACCACAAATGGGTTAAGCGTTAGTTTGGCTATATTCTTCACAACATGACTGCTACACACAATGTAGTGAAGAAAAACCACTTCTACCTCCATGAAGTATTCAATCGCACCTGGGTTGTTCTGTCTCATCTCTATGGTGAAGAAGATCTGAAGCAAATGGGTTTCAAGCAGGACTTTGAATGGTCTCAACCACCAGCGAAGAAATTCAAGAAGACCAAAGTTCCTTCCTTGGTAGCCAGCTCATATTCTTCATCGCATGAGACTGATGAGCATGAAGATTTGGACGACACTGCGGCAGGCCCTACCTCAACAACCGAACCCAACAATGCTGGCGCTCCTTCATTGACTCAGTGATAATGTTCTTCAGTGGCGTTAGTCCTCACTTTTCGTCCCTTTTGGTCATTCGATGACAAAGGGGGGATTTGAGTTAGTCTTCATGCGGATCTCTTTATTGTTGGGGAACACAGTAATTACAAAAAAAATCCTACGCACACGCAAGATCATGGTGATGCATAGCAACGAGAGGGGAGAGTATCGTCTACATACCTGTCGGCGTTCTGGGAATGGGGGTCCCCAGACTTGCCTACCTGCGGCCCGCGGCGTGGCTCGAGTGGGGGCCTAGTGCGGCCCAGCTTCATCAGCTCAAGCTCAAGACCCTCGCAAGGGGCCAAGCCTTGCGGGGCGGACGACAGGAGGCTTCTTCAGGAGCAGCCTCATCAGGCAGGCCCACGAGGAGGCGGAGAGATCAAGGAAGGGGTGCCTCGCGAGGAGCCCGTGATGCAAGCCATGACGATCGAGATTAGGCGGGCGCCAGGCGGGCACCGGCCTGCGCAGTGTCCTTGTTTCCCCTTCAGTGCAAGGGGAGCAAGGACAGGCCAAGGCATTGGGCAAAGGTTACCATTCCGGTGCAACGAGACCAAGACCAGCAGAGCGGCAGGAAGGAGGTCACCGTGGAGCCCAAGACGGCGTCATCACCAGTGCTTTCGGCAGCCGAAGACCACCTTTGGTCAGGATAACTTGTACTAGATGTTCCCCTTCAAAATGGCCATTTTTTGGCGCCCTTCCCGCTCATTTTTGGGAAGAGGACCAGGGCCTCTATAAGTAGGACTAACCACCATAGAGGAAGGGGGGAAGAGAGGAGGAAAAAGAAGAGGAGGAAAAGGAAAGGAAAGAGAGAGAGAGAGAGAGAGAGAGAGAGAGAGAGAGAGAAGAGAAGGAAATAGAGAGAGAGAGAGAGAGAGAGATCCGGACCAAGTAGAACTCACTGCACCAGCTCCAGAACACCTCTCGCAAGGTCGTTCTGTCCCCTGTATTGGTCATCATCAGCCCCTGAGGCAATCCACCACGCCACACACTAGAGTAGGGTATTACACCACATCGGGGGCCCGAACCAGTATAAACCTCGTGTCCTTTGTGGGTTCTTTTTTCCAGCCTAGATTTCTTGCGAGCCATAGAAGCGCGAGTCGGTAGGGGAAAGATCTCCGTGCGCACCCCAGAGTTCAAACCTTAAGGGTCTGCTGGAACCCGAAATCCGACATTTGGCGTGCCAGGTAGGGGTGCGCCGGAATCTTTCTTCCGCTGTTCACGCGTGATCTTCCGTCATGTCCATGGCTGACGCTCGTCGGGCTCGCGCCGAGCACCGGGCTGCTCTCGCCACCCGCATCGCCCAGACGGCGCCCGTCGGCGGACGCCCTCGTCGTTCCCCATCGCCTGCCGTCAACGCCGCCATCGGCCCAGCGGGGAACGAGCAGCAGGCCTCGTCCCAGCATCCTTCGGTGCGGCGGGAGGGCCGCACCACAACCCCGTCACTGACTCCAGCCGGTTCATCGTCCCACGCCCGTCGTGCCCCCACGGCCGCGCACGCTGCGCTGCTCCTGGCAAGAGAGCTCCTGCACTACCGCCCCATCGACGACCTCTACGAGGACTGGCTCGCCCGCATCATTGAGCTTGTCAGCGCCGCAGGGGGCTCTCCTTTGCTGTCCCTCTTGCTGCCCCGCCCTCCATTCCGCGTAGGGGGCGAGGATCAGGAGGCGCCTCCGCCACCTCCTCCCCAAGAAGGCGCCCTGGCTCCAAGGCACGTAGCCCCAGGGCGAGACCCTCCACGTCCGGCGCCTGCGCGGCAAGAAGGGAGCTGCCAAGAGATACCTCATCCCCAAGAAGGTGCTCGCGCGCTCCCAGCACCGGCGCACCAAGATCGCGTCCCTGCGCCTCCACGCCGAGACCCCGCCTGCTCCAAGCGGCGGCACGTGGTAATCACTAGGAGCAGGCCCAACACCAGCAAAGGGCGCCGGTGGCCACAGCAGGCTGCCGCGCCTTCAGCCCCGAGCTACGCGGCGTCACATGGCCAGGCAAGTTCAAGCTTGATCTGCCCCCTCGCTACGATGGCACGGCGGACCCCGCGGAATTCCTGCAGCTCTACGAGCTGGGCATCAAAGCCGCCAACGGAGACGAAAAGGTCATGGCCAACTGGTTTCCCATGGCGCTCAAGGACGGCATCCGCACCTGGCTCCTGAACCTGGCTCCTAGCATGATCTCCTCCTGAGACGAGATGCGCACTCACTTCATCGCCAACTTCCAGGGCACTCGCGACCGGCCCCCGGCCATAAGCGACCTGCGCCACATCAAGCAACAACCAGGGGAAACCCTGCAGAAATACATCCAGCGCTTCAACAACGCTTGCCTCAAGATCTCCAGGGTGACTGAGGAAGCCATTATCTCAGCCTTCTCCGACGGCATGCGCGACATCAAGATGAAGGAGGAGCTGGAAATCCATGAAGACCTGTGCACATCCCTGGAGCTCTTCAACTTGGCGACCAAGTGCGACAGGGTTGAGGAAGGACGCCTCTTCCTCCTCGAGCTCCCGGCTGCCGACCCAGAAGAGAAAAAGCCCAAGGCCAAGGACGTGAAGCGTAAGGGAGTTGCCGTGCTCGCAGCGGAACCAGACACCAAGCGAGGCAGGGATCAGCCTGAGTCATCCAAGGGCAGCCGATACTGCGTGTACCATGACCTTCACACCCACAACATCAACGAATGCCAAGAGCTCAGGGCCGTGTGAGATGGGCGTATCGGCCGACGCCCCGAGCGTAACAACAAGGGCTATGGCCGAGGAGGAGGAAGAGGTGGAGGACGATGGGAAGACCGTGGCCCTCGCCAAGAGTGGCGTGACCGACCTCGCGAGGATCGCTGGCAGGACCAGCCTCGCGAGGAAGGTTGGAGGGATCAGCCTCGTGAGAATCGCCCGCACGGAAACGCAGGCCTCCCTCCTCTACCGCCACCACCAAGAAGGAACGAAGACCAACATCAAGACGAGGGGGCTAGGGGCTTCCAGGAGCCGCGTGCAATCGCTTGCATCTTGGGTGGCGCCCAGGCCCCAGCATCACAGCGCATCTTCAAGCAGTTTGCTCACGAGGTGAATGCAGTCCTCCCCAAGCTTGAGGCCGCGTGCCCTCTCAGGTGGTTTGCATGCGCCATCACATTCAGCTCAGCGGATCAGCTCGAGTGCGTGGCAACGACCGGAGTTCTCCCAATGCTTTGCTCCCCAGTCATCAACAATGTGCAGGTCATCAGGACCCTCATTGATGGCGGAGCGGGACTCAACGTCCTATCCGTCGAGACGTTCGACAATCTCCAAGTGCTGTATGATCAGCTCCAGCCGACCAAACCTTTCTCAGGAGTCACTGATGGTTACACCGTTCCGATAGGGCAAGTTCGCCTACCAGTCACCTTCGGGCAGCGCAACAACTACCGCACCGAGCTCATTGACTTCGACGTCGCCCACATTCACTTGCCGTACAACGCCATCCTCGGGTACCCAGCCCTAGCCAAGTTCATGGCAGTGACTCACCATGGCTACAATGTCCTCAAGATGCCAGGAAGCGGTGGAGTCATCACCGTACCCTGTGAGGAAAGGGACGTGGTGTGTTCACTTGAGCGTGCGTTCCAAGCCGCAGCAATCGAAGACCCGGATCACAGGAGCGGAAGACTTCCCGAGGCGACCATTAAGAAGAAGAAGGCTTCGCCTGGCCCAAGCCATAAGGAGGCAGGCACCTCCGGAGGCGTTGCGTCAGGATTCGCGCCCGTTTAGGGAGCGCCACCCTCTGTCGCATAGGAAAGCGCGCCCGACGCCCTCCTCAGGCAGGGCTCGGGGGCTCTTTCTTGGAGAGCCACCGACTTTGCCAAGGTCACCAGGGAGGCGCTTGGGCACCACTTGAAGGGGTGCTTCCAGGCACGTTTCCCTCAGGAAGGTACGAGGCAAGGAAGACCAAACCCTCAGGAGTTCATCGTAGGAAACACCCAGGAGCTACAGGAGTCGAGAGTCATGCGCGGCAGCCACCGCTTGCCCGCCGTGGCCCCACATCCAGGCGACGATGGTGGGCTGCGCGTCTGCATCGACGTGCCAAGGCTCAACCGAGCCACGTCTCAGGAGCGCCTCTGGCCTTCGCGCGTGGGGTGTTGCGAGGGTCCACCTCACAGCTATGTTCGCATGCCTTTCGGCCTGCCGAACGCAGTCACCCCTCATCAACGCCTGCTGAGGAGCATTCTGGAGGCTCAGGAGGTCAGGCATTGTGCGGTCCTGGCGGAGGTGGAGATGGCCCTCGAAGACCTACCTGTGCCCCCGGAGCCTCCCGAGGCTCCTGGGCCTGGGGGCTCGTGAGGGTCGACGTCTTCACCGCGCGTCGCCCACTTATGCGGCATCACTTCATCTTCAACGGCATCAGATGACATCTTTCAAGTTCCATTTTTAGCTGGGAGAGCCCATAGGGCCGCGTCATTCCTAGGTCGCGTGGTTCCATCCCTGCGGTACGTATCCGTTTTACTTACGCACTTTACCTACCTTGTTGGGGGCGCCCCTCGGGCGGCATCATCCCCAAGCTGCTCGGGCCTGGCCCAGCGGCGTTTGCTTTTCCCGCATCTACTTGAAATGAATTTGCTCCTCCGCGCTTAATCTGGTTCCCATGATCGTCATCTACTGCTTATCGCACACTTCTCCGCTCTCATGCAGAGCTCTTGCACATTAAAAGGGGGGAGGCTACCTGAGCATCGCGACTCATGGGCTCCTACTGGCTCTCCAGCCCTCACCCCTGACCTTGACCCACGGCATCGCGACCTGTCATACCAGCGGCGGCTGAGCTCGCTCGAGGTCCGAGACCTGAGGACGTAGAGCATTTGCATTCTAACCACCCTGCAGGAACACACCATTGATAAAGGCCCAGAGCCAGGCGCAACCCGCCTCGAGGTAGGGCCTCGTGAGTCCCGCGCTGGTTCACGAGTGCCCACATACACCTCTCCTAGCCCTACCGTGTCGGCCACGTGTCAGGGCGGGGCTGTACACGCCCCGGGGGCTCCTCCCGGAGGGGAGCCCCCCTCCCAAGTACCAGTGGAAGCACCATGCTCCGTGCTGGCTGACGACACTGCCGAGGAGCGGCTATGTCCGTACACATACGGAAGCGTTATGCTCCGCGCTGGTGATAAACAACTGAGGGAGGCCCACGGCTGTACCAACCTCAGGGAGCCCGGAGCTCAGTGTCTGGCACCATCGCAACGCCTCCCCTTGGGAGCACCGCGCGAGGGGGCTGGACACGGGGGCTACGCCCGGGCCATGCCCGAGCGCACGCCACCCAGCCAGGTCCCTCGGACCTGGTCGTTGCGCGCCCCTCCCCGAGCGGAGCCAAGGTATGAAAACCCGTTTGAACATCAAGGGGGACTCCTGAGCATCGCGACTCAGGAGCCTAACTTGCCACGTAGCCCCTCACTCCTTAGTCCCGTCCTGGTTTCTGGTCGAGGCTAACGACGATTGAGGTATGCGCGGGGCCGGGACCTGCCGACGCAGAACGACCAATCCACTCCTTTGCTCCCCCCTTCCCTACTTGTTGCTCGCGTGTTAAGGGGGACTCCTGAGCATCGCGACTCAGGAGCCTAACTTGCTACGTAGCCCCTCACTCCTTAGTCCCGTCCTGGTTTCCGGTCGGGGCTAACAACGGTTGAGGTATGCGCGGGGCCGGGCCCTACCGACGTAGAGCGCAAGCAAATAGGAGGGAAAATGCAAATTCCAGGGAATTTAAAGCAAATATTACAAGCCATATGTCGGGACCCCGATTCTATGTCACACTGATCTAGCATGTAACACCTCATATCACTTTGCGGCCTCACGCACGGTATTCCCACAGGTGTCGCCTTACCATGGCCCGGGACCGTTTGCGCCTTTTGGCTCACGTATATGATAGTATCACTAGCATCCATAGGACAGAGAACCCGGGCCGACATGACTAGTCGTGAACCCAAAGTGGCACTGACTTACAGGGACAGGCATACATGAAACAACATCGAGCATGTCGGTCACCAGCGTGTGAATCCGGACTGTAGCAACTGGGCTAACAGGACTCCGGGAATCCGGGCTATAGCAGGCTAGCAGGACTCCGGAAGTCACCGCGTGACATTTCCCCGAAGGGACAGACACAGGAACAAAGTGAATCACATGCCAGCCAGTCTAAGTGTTCCGGAGCAGTAGTGCTGGGCTAGCAGGACTCCGGTGAACCGGGCTGTAGCAGACTACCATGGCTCATTGGAAGCACTAGACTACGTTTCCCCATAAGAGAGGCTACCAAGGATAAACAACTAGGTTGTCGGATCCCACACATAGCAATACACGTCACACGTACGCATAACATGCAAGTATGTGCTGTACAACATGGCATCACAACATAACACAAACTCATATAGAATAAGGCCCAGAAGAGCCACATAGCATTAAATATAAATAGGGGTCACATGACCCATCATTCAGAGCATACAAGCAACGAAAGCATTACATGTCTGAGTACAGACAACTACAAAAGAAAAAGGCCGAGAAGCCTGACTATCTACAAGTCCCTCCAAAGGGTACAAGATCATAGCTGAGTGATACGTCTCCGTCGTATCTACTTTTCCAAACACTTTTGCCCTTGTTTTGGACTCTATCTTGTATGATTTGAATGGAACTAACCCGGACTGACGCTGTTTTCAGCAGAATTACCATGGTGTTGTTTTATGTGCAGAAAACAACTATTCTCGGAATGACCTGAAACTCCACGGGAGGTCTTAGAAAAAATAAGAAAAAATCCTCGCCAAATATGAAGACCAGGGGGCCCACACCCTTCTCATGAGGGTGGGGGGCGCCCCCCCTAGGGCGCGCCCCCTACCTCGTGGGCCCCCTGGAAACCCTCCGATGCCAACTCCAACTCTATATATTTGCTTTCGGAGAGAAAAAAATCAGAGAGAAGAAATCATCGCGTTTTACGATACGGAGCCACCGCCAAGCCTTAAAACCTCTCGGGAGGGCTGATCTGGAGTCTGTTGGGGGCTCCGGAGAGGGGGATTCGTCGCCGTCATCATCATCAACCATCCTCCATCACCAATTTCATGATGCTCACCGCCGTGCGTGAGTAATTCCATTGTAGGCTTGCTGGACGATGATAGGTTGGATGAGATTTATCATGTAATTGAGTTAGCTTTGTTAGGGTTTGATTCCTAGTATCCATTATGTTCTGAGATTGATGTTGCTATGACTTTGCTATGCTTAATGCTTGTCACTAGGGCCCGAGTGCCATGATTTCAGATCTGAACCTATTATGTTTTCATCAATATATGAGTGTTCTTGATCCTATCTTGCAAGTCTATAGTCACCTATTATGTGTTATGATACGTTAACCCCGAAGTGACAATAATCGGGATACTTACCGGTGATGACCATAGTTTGAGGAGTTCATGTATTCACTCTGTGCTAATGCTTTGTTCCGGTTCTCTATTAAAAGGAGGCCTTAATATCCCTTAGTTTCCAATAGGACCCCGCTGCCACGGGAGGGTAGGACAAAAGATGTCATGCAAGTTCTTTTCCATAAGCACGTATGACTATATACGGAATACATGCCTACATTACATTGATGAACTGGAGGTAGTTCTGTGTCACCCTATGTCATGACTGTTACATGATGAACCGCATCTGGCATAATTATCCATCACTGATCCGGTGCCTACGAGTTTTCCATATACTGGTTCTCGCTTACTTACTTTTTCGTTGCTGCTATTACAATCACTACAAAATACCAAAAACATTACTTTTGATGTCTTTACTTTTGCTACTGCTACCACCATTATCATATTACTTTGCTACTAAACACTTTGCTACAGATACTAAGTTTCCAGGTGTGGTTGAATTGACAACTCAGCTGCTAATACTTGAGAATATTCTTTGGCTCCCCTTGTGTCGAATCAATAAATTTGGGTTGAATACTCTACCCTCGAAAGCTGTCACGATCCCCTATACTTGTGGGTTATCAAGACCTTTTTTCTGGCGCCGTTGCCGGGGAGCATAGCTCTATTCTTTGAGTCACTTGGGATTTATATCTGCTGGACACTATGAAGAACTTGAGAGATCCAAAAACCAAGATCTATCCCTCAACTACAAGGGGAGGTAAGGAACTGCCATCTAGCTCTGCACTTGATTCACCTTCTGTTATGAGTAAGTTTGCGACAGCTACACCTGCTTCTGCTATTTGTTCTGATATGTCGCATGTTATTGATGATGCCACTTCTGTTATGCATGATACTTATGATGAAACTGCTTCTATGTCTGATACTACTGTGCCCCTTAGTGAATTTCTTGATGAACAAATTGCTAGGGCTAGAGAAAAAGAAATTATTGAATCTGAATACGACGATGATAGTGATGTGAAAACATGCCTATTATTCCTAAAGGTTAAATTATCTTTTCGATAAGGAATCTTCTGCTGCTATTTTCGCGTCCAAAGATAGATATGAGCTTAAGAGGTTATTAATTAAATGGAACAAAGAATCACTTAGAGATAGAATGAGACCTGACCCTGCTTTTGCTACTTCACCTATATGTGTTCTTGATAAAGATTATGAATTCTCTGTTGATCCTGATATAATTACTTTGGTTGAATCTGATCCGTTTTATGGCTATGAATCTGAAACTGTTGTGGCACATATTACTAAGTTAAATGATATAGCTGCCCTGTTCACTAATAATGAGAGATCACGTTACCTCTGTTTACTCAAAATATTTCCATTCTCATTAAAGGGTGATGCTAAGATATGGTTTAATTTCTCTTGAACCTGGTTGTGTGCGTAGTCCCCAGGATATGATTTATTACTTCTCTGCTAAATATTTCCCTGCTCATAAGAAACAAGCTGCTTTGAGGGAAATATACAACTTTGTGCAAATTAAAGAAGAGAGTCTCCCACAAGCTTGGGGGAGGCTTCTCAAGTTACTTAATGCTTTGCCTGATCATCCTCTTAAGAAACCTGAAATACTTGATATCTTTTATAATGGACTAACCGATGCTTCCAAAGATTACCTGGATAGTTGTGCTGGTTCTCTTTTCAAGGAAAGAACACCGGATGAAGTTGAAATCCTATTGAATAATATGTTGACAAATGAAAATAATTGGGCATCTCCTGAGCCAGCTCCTAAGCCAACTCCTGCTCCAATTACTGAGCCTATTCCTAAACCAACTTCGAAGAAGAGAGGTGTTCTATTCCTCAGTTCGGAAGATATGCAAGGGGCAAAGAAATCTATGAAAGAAAAAGGTATTAAAGCTGAAGACGTTAAGAATTTACCTCCTATTGAAGAAATACATGGTCTTAATTCACCGCCTATTGAAGAAACATATGATCTCAATTATTTATTTACTGAAGAACCTCCTGATCCTGATATCCCGACACAGGTAGTAAAGGTAAATTCTCTCTATAGATATGATAAAGCTGAAGTCCCTCTTACTAAAATTGCTAGTCAGTGCTTGGATGAGTTTGATAACTTTATGTTTAAGCAAGATGACTTCAATGCTTATTTTGGTAGACAATTAAAAGAAAATGCTTATATGATTAGACGCTTGGGTGATTATATGGCTGATATCAAAGGTGAACTTAAACTTGTTAGCAAACATGCTTCTATGGTTACCACTCAAGCAGAACAAGTACTTACGGCTCAAAAAGAAGTGCTTGATGAAATGAATAGTAAGAAAAATGATTATGCTGTTAGAGTGGCTACTAGAACTGGTAGAATGACTCAGGAACCTTTGTATCCTGAAGGTCACCCTAAGAGAATCGAGCAAGATTCCCAAAGAAATAATATTGATGTTCCTAGTTCTTCTAAAAAGAAGAAGAAGAAAAATGATAGAACTGTGCAAACTTCTAGTGAACCTATTGTTGAACCACCTGATAATCCAAATGTATATCTATGTCTGATGCTGAAACACAATCTAGTAATGAACATGAACCTAGTAAAAATATTAATGATGATGTTCATGATGATGCTCAACCTAGTAACGATAATGATGTAGAAATTGAACATGCTGTTGATCTTGATAACCCACAATCAAAGAATCAACGTTATGATAAAAGAGACTTTGTTGCTAGGAAACATGGTAAAGAAAGAGAACCTTGGGTTCAGAAACCCATGCCTTTTCCTCTGAAACCATCCAAGAAAAAGGATGATGAGGATTTTGAGCACTTTGCTAAAATGATTAGGCCTATCTTTTTGCGTATGAGATTAACTGATGTGCTCAAAACAAATCCTTATGCTAAATATATGAAGGATATCATTACTAATAAAAGAAAGATACCAGAAGCTGAAATTTCCACCATGCTTGCTAATTATACTTTTAAGGGTGGAATACCAAAGAAACTTGGAGACCCCGGAGTACCTACTATACCTTGCTCCATTAAAAGAAATTATATTAAAACTGCTTTATGTGATTTTGGAGTGGTGTTAGTGTTATGCCTCTCTCTTTATATCGTAGACTTGACTTGAATAAGTTGACACCTACTGAAATATCTTTGCAAATGGCTGATAAATCAACTGCTATACATGTCGGTATTTGTGAGGATGTGCCTGTTGTGGTTGCAAACATTACTATTTTAACAGACTTTGTTATTCTTGATATTCCCGAGGATGATTGTATGTCTATTATTCTTGGAAGACCTTTTCTTAATACTGCAGGGGCTGTTATTGACTGCAACAAAGGCAACGTCACTTTTCATGTTAATGGTAATGAGCATATGGTACACTTTCCGAGGAAACAACCTCAAGTTCATAGTATCAATTCTATTAGAAAAATTCCATCGATTATAATTGGAGGTTTTGAATTTCCTCTTCGTACTGTCAAGAAGAAATATGATATTCTTATCATTGGGGATGTGCATATCCCCGTTGAGGTAACTTAGTGTTATTCGAAATTTCTCCGGTTTCATGATTATTGGAATGAGTTTGTTAACAAGACTTGATCAACCTTGTTAGTGGATTCTTTTTGATGAGCATGAGATGGATGAAACTAGAAGCACAAACTTTTGTACCCTCTTTATACTTTCTGTTATTTATATTAAATGAAGTAAAAATAGTACTTTTCTATCTGTTATCTGATTATCCGTGCAATATAAAAATATCCCGAAAATAAAAGTCCTCAGAATGCCATGCCAATTTTATATGATTTTTTCGGGAATATTTGAGGATTTATTGTGCAAAAATTACCGCGGGAGGAGCTGCCACCTGGCCACGAGGGTGGTGGGCGCCCCCCCCTATAGGGATGCCCCCTACCTCGTGGGCCCATGGTGGCCCTCCTCCACTTATCCCAGCACCCATCTTCTTCGTCTGTCTCACACAAACCCGAAAAACCAACTCAAGCACGAGTTCCAGCCACTTTTGCTGTGATTTTCGATCTCCTTGCTCAAAGCAGCTCTCGCAAAACTGCTTGGGAAGATTGTTCGTTGGTATGTGACTCCTCCATTGGTCCAATTAGTTTTTGTTCTAGTGCTTTATTCTTTGCAAATTTGTGCTGCATAGATGACCATGTTCTTGAGCTTGCATGTCAAATTTATATGGTTCCAAGTAGTTCTAATGCTTGATATAGGCTCTAGGCACTTGTAGGAGTAGTTGCTATCCGTTTTATTGAGTTTGGTTACTTTTATTTTGAAGTTACTAAAAATTTCAGAATTTTTCAGAGATAAACAATATGTTTAGGAAGATGTTCCAAGGTAGTTCCTCTAAGAAGCAAGGACCCAGGATTGCTATGCGCGATGCTGACGAGGATCCACCAAGAGACGCTCCAGTACGGCCTTGCGAATGGCCGTCGAAAAATTTTATGGACCGTGCGGGAATTAAAGAAGAATTCAAATCATATTTGCGCAATGCCGGTCTTGAGGATTTTGAGGCTAACAAATGCCCCCAGTATCATGATCTCACAAGTTCATTTGTGAGGAGGTTTGAGTATTCATCTTCGCGTAATTCTCCTTCAGTCATGTTTGATCTTTATGACAAATCTTATACCATGGACTTAGAGGATTTCACTTCTCCTTGCAAACTTCCATCATGGGGTAGTGTTAGGGATCCCTCTAAACCTGAATTTAGAAACTTTCTTGCTAGTATAACTGTGGGAGAATCTAGAGATATAATGCAGGCTACCATAGGGAGCATTCACTTTCCTGCTATACATTATTTTGCTCTTTTCATTGGCAGATGCATAAATGCTAAGGATGAAGCATGTCACATGTGTGTTCCTGATCTTAGCATTCTTAGGAGTGCTGTGTTAGGAGACAAATCTTATCATATGGGAGCCATTGTAGCTCGTAGGTTGCATCATAATAGACATAATGGAGATTTCTTTGGAGGAATATATGCAACCCGCTTAGCTCATTTTCTTGAAATAGACATTCGTGAGGATGATACGGAGTTGCCCCCTGCATATTTAGATTATGACTCTATGGCTTCACACCAATTTGTCGAGAGGTCTGAATCACCTCTCTTATACCGCTTAATTTTTGATAAAGGACGTGTTTTCCGTGTTACTCTCCCTGCTCCTACCTTCTTTGATTCACAGACAAAAGGAAGATATGTTATTACCAGAGAGGAGGCAGAAGAGTACGAGAGGAGAGTGGAGGCAGCTCGACTCCACGCTGTAGCTTAGCAGGCGATAACTGCTGCACATCAGTATGATCCCAACTATCCTTCCTCATCACAGTACGACCCCAACAACTATTATTATGGATATCCGCCAGGCCATCCGTGGCCATAGACCAACTTAGGCCAAAAGCCTAAGCTTGGGGGAGTACGTATTTCTCACCGACATTACATTTATGTTCACTCACACTCATTGCTAGATGTCGGTGCTCATACTTTTTCACTGTAATATCCATGCTAGTTTATTTTTCTTTTTCCTGCTTTCTTCTTGTGTGTTTAATAAACCTTAAGAAAAACCAAAAAAATAGTAGTAGTTTATTTTCTGTTGTAGTAGTAATAATTAAAAAGAAACCCCAAAAATATTTCCCGATCTTCTTTTGCTTGTTGGGAGCTTTCCCGTGTAAATAGTTTTATTTCTTTTCTTTTATTTGGGGGTCAGTAGGAGAAGACCATAATTAAATTGTTGAAGTGGCTCTTATATGCATTATTGTTGAATTAACCAAAGAGCCCATATTGCCTTGTCTTCTCCTGTTTATTGAATGCTCGCAGATTCCAGCTTAGTCCAATGCACGTGCACTCTTATTATTATTCACACCATTCGGTCGTGCAAGTGAAAGGCAATTATGATGATATATGATGGACTGACTGAGAGGAGAAAAGCTGGTATGAACTCGACCTCTTTTGTTTTTGTAAATATGATGAGTCTCGCGTTCTTGATTCAGCTTATTATGAATAAACATGTTTGCAATGACAATTAGAGATCGTAGTTGCTTGTGCCATGCTTGATTAGCTATGAGTTATAATGATTTACCTTGTATGCCAACATGCTATTGAGATGATTATGATGTGGTATGATGGGGTGGAATCCTCCTTTGAATGATTTAAGTGACTTGACTTGGCACATGTTCACGCATGTAGTTGAAACAAATCAACATAGCCTTCATGATATTTATATTCATGGTGGATTATATCCTACTCATGCTTGCATCCAATGTTTATTAATTTTAATGCATGTACATGGCTGTTGTCGCTCTCTAGTTGGTCGCTTCCCAGTCTTTTGCTAGCCTTCACCTATACTAAGCGGGAATACTGCTTGTGCATCCAAATCCCTTAAACCCCAAAGTTATTCCAGATGACTCCACTATACCTTCCTACATGCGGTATCTACCTGCCGTTCCAAGTAAATTGTATGTGCCAAACTCTAAACCTTCAAATAAACATTCTGTTTTGTATGCTCGAATAGCTCATGTATCAACAAAGGCTGTCCTTATCTTCCGTGTTAGGCGGGTTATTCTCAAGAGGAGTGGACTCTGCTCCTCACCCATCTACGCGATTCTGAGATCCAGCCATTGGAACTAAGAGATCCCCGCTGTTTGACCTACTCAAGTAGGATTTCTATTGAATATCCACCCGTGGTAATTGCTTGACTGGTAGAAGCACCAAGCTTTGGTACTATAGTCGTACTCGAGACCCTATTGAGCTGGTCACCGGGATGCCCAGTCCCATGCTTTATGCAAACTAAATCAAAATTAATTGCAAACAAAACTCCCCCTGGGACCTGATGTATGTTGGAGGCACTCGTTGTGTCGATCAAGCCATGGATTGATGCTTGTTGGTGGAGGGGGAGTATAAACTTTACCATTCTGTTTGGGAACCACCTATAATGTGTTTAGCATGGAAGATATCGCCATCTCTTAGTTGTTACGTTGACAATGAAAGTATATAGCTCAAAATACAATTTATCTCTATTTCAAAACCGAGCTCTGGCACCTCTACAAATCCCTTCTTCCCTCTGCGAAGGGCCTATCCATTTACTTTTATGTTGAGTCATCACCCTCTTATTAAAAAGCACTAGCTGGAGAGCACAGCCGTCATTTGCATTCATCACTATTAATCTATGTTGGGTATGACTATGATTGGATCTCTTTTACCATGGATTACACTGTCTAGTCAGTCCTTGATCCTTAAAGGTGCTCTGCGTTTATGTTTTGCGGTCTTAGAAAGGGCTAGCGAGATACCATCTTGTTATATCATATTATGATTGTTTTGAGAAAGTGTTGTCATCCGAGATTTATTATTATGACTTGCTAGTTGATTATGCTATTGATATGAGTAATTGTGAGACCTGAGAATTATTGCAAATGTGGTTATTTATTATTTATCCTGAAAACTTGAATGCTGGCTTGACATAGTTACAACAACAAGAGCAAACAGAGTTTGTAAAAGTTTTTCTTTCTTTCTTTCAGTTTGTCAACTGAATTGCTTGAGGACAAGCAAGGGTTTAAGCTTGGGGGAGTTGATACGTCTCCGTCGTATCTACTTTTACAAACACTTTTGCCCTTGTTTTGGACTCTATCTTGTATGATTTGAATGGAACTAACCCGGACTAACGCTGTTTTCAGCAGAATTACCATGGTGTTGTATTATGTGCAGAAAACAAATATTCTTGAAATGACCTGAATCTCCACGGGAGGTCTTAGAAAAAATAATAAAAAGTCCTCGCCAAATATGAAGACCAGGGGGCCCACACCCTTCTCACAAGGGTGGGGGCGCGCCCCTACCTCGTGGGCCCCCTGGAAACCCTCCGACGCCAACTCCAACTCTATATATTTGCTTTCGGAGAGAAAAAATCGGAGAGAAGAAATCACCGCGGTTTACAATACGGAGCCGCCGCCAAGCCCTAAAACCTCTCGGGAGGGCTGATCCGGAGTCCGTTCGGGGCTTCGAAGAGGGGGATTCGTCGCTGTCGTCATCATCAACCATCCTCCATCACCAATTTCATGATGCTCACCACCGTGCATGAGTAATTCCATCGTAGGCTTGCTGGACGGTGATGGGTTGGATGAGATTTATCATGTAATCGAGTTAGTTTTGTTAGGGTTTGATCCCTAGTATCCATTATGTTCTGAGATTGATGTTGCTATGACTTTGCTATGCTTAATGCTTGTCACTAGGGCCCGAGTGCCATGATTTCAGATCTGAACCTATTATGTTTTCATCAATATATGAGTGTTCTTGATCCTATCTTGCAAGTCTATAGTCACCTATTACGTGTTATGATCCATTAACCCCAAAGTGACAATAATCGGGATACTTACCGGTGATGACCATAGTTTGAGGAGTTCATGTATTCACTCTGTGCTAATGCTTTGTTCCGGTTCTCTATTAAAAGGAGGCCTTAATATCCCTTAGTTTCCAATAGGACCCCACTGCCACGGGTGGGTAGGACAAAAGATGTCATGCAAGTTCTTTTCCATAAGCACGTATGACTATATATGGAATACATGCCTACATTACATTGATGAACTGGAGCTAGTTCTGTGTCACCCTATGTCATGACTGTTACATGATGAACTGCATCCGACATAATTATCCATCACTGATCCGGTGCCTACGAGTTTTCCATATACTGGTTCTCGCTTATTTACTTTTCCGTTGCTGCTATTACAATCACTACAAAATACCAAAAACATTACTTTTGCTGTCATTACTTTTGCAACTGCTACCACCATTATCATATTACTTTGCTACTAAACACTTTGCTGCAGATACTAAGTTTCCAGGTGTGGTTGAATTGACAACTCAGCTGCTAATACTTGAGAATATTCTTTGGCTCCCCTTGTGTCGAATCAATAAATTTGGGTTGAATACTCTACCCTCGAAAGCTTTTGCGATCCCCTATACTTGTGGGTTATCACTGAGGCAACAAGCTACTCGTCGAAGTCCAAGCGGTACTACTAGTGAGACAGATGTCTCACCTTCAAAACAAAAATAAAGCAAACGTGAGTACAAAGGTACTCAGCAAGACTTACATCAGATCCTATCATACATGCATTAGTATCAAGAAGGCAATGTGGGGTTTAGTTGCAGCAAGCCAGCTTTGACTCAGTGGCTATCCTGTTCTACGACAACGAGAAACTTCTTTGAGGTGAGGCAGCGCACACGAGTCTACTAATTACCACATCAATACACTACTGTGGATTCATCCCCGTATCTCTACGAGAAGGCCATCCATAGAACTCACACTTGTCTTGAGCATTTTAGAGTATCCACTTTAAGTTGTCTATGTACCACGTAAGCATCCAAGAAGTCCATAACTGAGGACATGGATGGCTATTCGAATAGATCATGATAACCCAGCAGGGGTATACTTCTTCACACATGCTCTCACCACTTATCACCATATACACGCCATGTATCTCGGCAAGCTTCAAGCGGAAGTCTGGCGAGGGTGTCGGCCACCACTTGACTAACCACACAAGACTCTAGTCTAGGTTTATCGCCTATTCGGGTTCCATCTGCAAGGAGATCTGGCCGGGGTTTCACTCACGGCCCCAAACGATGTGTACAGGGTTCCCGAGCCCACCATCTGGGTGCCACTCGGTACACCGGGCCACGTGTGCCTAGTCTGTCCCAAGTCCACCCTGCCGGGTGCCACTCGGTAGAAAAATAGCACTACCTACAAATACCAGAAACTATTTGCAACTCCTGGACAGAGATCAAGGCGGTTAATAAGTCGAGAGAGCTTAGAGCGCCCGGAGCCCAATGTGTGGTAGTAGCTAGTCATTGGACAACTTACACAGAACTCAGTTCTTAAGGACGGTCCTAATGAGATAACCCACCATGTACTCCTACATGGCCTCTCACCCCTACCTTTACCAAATCGTGTTCACACGCTTAACTCTCAGCACCGGAACATATCGTAACACTCCAATTCATTCCCGATGAATCAGACCTGACACAACTCTAACCAATATCAGGCATGGCATGGTAGGAACACAACATGGCTCAAACAACTCCTACACATGCTGGTGGGTTTTAACTATTTACTGTGGCAATGACAGGTCATGCAGAGGAATGGGTTCAACTACCGCAGCATAAAGTAGCAGTTGAATCGTTGTTGTCCTAATGCAATAAATGAGAGCAGGAGCGAGAGA
The DNA here is from genome assembly GCF_018294505.1 of Triticum aestivum. Taxonomy (NCBI): domain Eukaryota; kingdom Viridiplantae; phylum Streptophyta; class Magnoliopsida; order Poales; family Poaceae; genus Triticum; species Triticum aestivum. The sequence goes on from NC_057812.1 coordinate 207,077,782, forward strand.
GTAGGATTGCATCAGAATGAACAAGGGGGGTTGCTTGCCTGGTAGATCAACAGGGGGGCACTGCTCCACTGACAGGTACTCTGGATCGATCTCCGGAGCAGGACCTATCGAGAAGGAATGGTGTCGAAAATCAAACACAAGTATATGCAACAATATGATGAGCGAACATGGCATGAGTATGTGATGTTGTCTGAGTTAATGCATCTAGCATTTATTTGGTTGAAGTCCATTTGAACCAAGGGTTCAAATGCAACTCCAAATTAAGCTCTTAAATATGTCATTTATATGTTTTCATATATACAGCATGTATAGGTTGGTTTGTCATGCATGAAAATGGTACAGATGGATAGATTGAATTTTTTTGATTATTTTTCATATATAAATTATTTCAACCTGAGCTACGGTTGAATTTCTATGAATTTTTGAAGTTTATAACAATTTCTAGATTTTCCCGATTTATTTTAAATCCAGAAAACCATTACTGCGTCAGCATGACAGCAACATTGCGCCAGCAAGTCAAAGGCGGCTGACCAGGTTAAACCTGACGTGTGGGGTCCACACGTCAGTGTCACAAGTTAAACAGGGGGTTATTTCTGATTTAACTAAAAGATTAAGGTGCCAGGGCCCACTGTCAGTGTCAGCAGGCTAATTAGGTTTAACTAACACTTAACTAAAATTAGCAGGGGCCTGGCCCATTTGTCAGCGAGCCAGGGGAGGTCAAACCCCTAGTCAGCGGGGTCAAACCCGCCGGCGACTCGACGCCGGCGAGGCCAGACACGGCGTAGGGCCTCGGATTTGGTCCTCCGGTGACCAAATGGGCCGCAGAGACCACGGGCGAGGAGCCAGGGCTCGTCCGCATCTTCTGGGGCAAGTAGGAGAGGCGGGGATGACCGGAGCTCGCCGGAATCGAGCTCGAGGCGGCGGCCGAAGCACGGCTCCGGGCGGGATGTGGCTGCAGGGCACGACAGGGGCTGCGGAGGGAGGTTTTGGTCTTCTGGGAGGCTCCTGAGCGCGATGGCATGCACGGGCGCGAGTTGCGGTGGCTCTGGCGACGACGGTGAGGATCCACGGTGATGCGACCACTCAGGTCCGGTGGTTAGCACGGCTAAGGCGCGCGAGTGACAAAATGGAGAGGGGGAAACGACGGCGGGGCTCACAGCGGATCCGGCAGAGGCTTCAGCGAGCTCGGGGGAGGTCCAACGCGGGCGAAACGGCAACGACGATCTCCAGCGGCTGGAGGTGAAGAAGACGGCGGTGACGGCTCCACGGGGCGTCCCCGGTTGCTTGGCTTGACGAAGACGGAGAAGGCGACGGGGCGGAGCTCTAGGACACAGCAGTGAGGCGAGGGGAGCACGGTGGGCACGGCTATGGTGAGCGGCAACGACGAACCCGTTCGGTGGGTGGGAGAGAGAGGTCCAGGGAAGGGGGAAATGCTCGAGAGCGAGAGAGAGGGAGAGCCAGGGGTGCGTGGCGATGCCAGAGGCGTCTAGGCCGTCGAGGGGGGCAAGCAAGCAGGGTGGAGGTGGCGCGCGTGTGCGTGCATCGGGCACACGCCCTTGTCCTCCTGGCAGAGGAGGAAGACGACATGGGGAGGCTGATGGGCTGGCCAGCCAGCTGGGCTGGCTTCTCTCCTGGGCCAGGTAAGCCAGGTGAGGTTCCTTTCTCTCTCTCCTTTTTGTTTTCTGTTTACTATTTTTCTGACATTTGTTTGGTTTAATAAAAATACTAAACCATTTTATTTTCTTATGCCAATTTTTTCAGGGGCTAGTGGTATTATTCCTCAGCTCCTCAACTACTGGCATACTTTTTGGACAATATTTTATATATATAACAATATATATCCAAAGCAAATAATTACTGCATTAATTCCAAATGCCCAAGATAAATACTTATGAGCTCCTGAAAATGTTGGTTTGATTTTTATCTCTGTCCAATATTTTCAGAGAGCAACATGAGCATTTTCTTGGACCTTTTTGGAGCAATTTTTTATTTGGGTCATTTCAAGAATGATTCTGAGGGTTTCACAAATCCCCATTTCAAATTTCAATGAAATTTAAACATGATGCAAACATGAAGGCTAGCCTAGGTCATACCAGAACTAGGGATGTGATAACTCGCCCCCACTCGAAAGAATCTCGTCCCAAGATTCAGGAGTTGGCGGAAAGAAAGCGGGGTATTCAAGTCGAAGACGATCTTCACGCTCCCAAGTAGCTTCTCTCTCGGAATGATGAGACCACTAAACCTTGAGAAACTTGATGTTATGACATCGAGTGACACGCTCTGCTTGATCAAGAATGTGAACAGGGTACTCTCGATAAGTGAGGTTATCTTAGAGATCAAGCGTTTCGTGGTCCACTCCGCAGATGGGATCCGAGAAGCAACGCCTGAGTTGAGAGACGTGGAAGACATCATGTACTCGGAAAAGATGTGGGGGTAGTTCCAACTGGTAGGCAACCTCTCCTTGTTTAGCGAGAATGCGAAAAGGACCAATCTAACGAGGAGCCAACTTGCCCTTGATACCGAAACGATGGGAACCCTTCAAAGGGGTAACCCGAAGGTAAGCTTTGTCGCCAACTTCATAAGCCACTTCCTTATGACTACGGTCATACTGGCTCTTTTGACGAGATTGGGCTGTTTTCAAATTCTCACGAATGATGCAAACTTGCTCTTCTGCCTCCTGGATCATATCCGGTCCAAAGAATTGTCTTTCACCGGTTTCTGACCAGTTCAAAGGTGTTCGACATCTTCGTCCATACAGAACCTCAAAAGGAGCTTTCTTGAGGCTAGATTGGTAGCTATTGTTATAAGCAAACTCGGCGAAGGGAAGACACTTCTCCCAATCCATACCGAATGAGATAACACAAGCTCTAAGCATGTCTTTGAGAATTTGGTTGACCCTTTCCACCTGACCACTTGATTGAGGGTGGAAAGCGGTACTGAAGGAAAGATGGGTGCCCATGGCAGTTTGGAAACTCTCCCAGAAATGAGAAGTGAAAAGACTACCACGGTCTGAATTGATATCTAGTGGAACACCATGAAGTGACACTATTCGAGAAATATATAAGTCAGCAAGCTAACTAACAGTGATACTCTCTTGAACAGGTAGGAAGTGAGCCACTTTGGAAAGACGATCAATGACTACAAAGATAGCATTATTCCCTCTCTTGGTCCTGGGAAAGCCGGTGATGAAGTCAATACCAACTTTATCCCATTTCCACTCGGGAATAGCTAAAGGCTGAAGGGTGCCAGCAGGCCTTTGATGTTCTGCCTTAACGCGACGACAAACGTCACAGTTAGCAATGAACTCAGCGATTTCTCTCTTCATCCTAGTCCACCAGAACCCCTGGCGTAGGTCCTGATACATTTTAGTACTACCGAGATGAATCGTGAGAGGAGATTCATGCGCCTCCTTAAGGATTAATTGTCGAAGATGTTGATTCTTGGGAACCACCAAGCGACTCTCAAAGAAAACAACACCACGATCATCTATAGAGAAACTACCACCAACTCCCTTGTTAATGTTTCTCTTGATCCAGAAAATTCCCATATCCTGCTTCTGAGCAGAGATGATCTGATCCACAAGAGTAGGTTTCGCCACCAAGGTAGAAAGGAATCCGTGAGGAGCAATGTGAAGGTTGAGCTTACATAACTCCTCATGGAGAAGTGGTTTGCCCTGTTGCAACATGAGATTATTGCAATAGGACTTACGACTTAGTGCATCAGCCATGACATTTCCCTTGCCTGGGTGTAGGTAATCCCTAGGTCGTAATCTGAGATCAACTCCAACCAATGCCTTTGCCTAAGGTTCAATTTTTCTTGTGTGAAGATATACTTGATACTCTGGTGATCGGTGTATATCTCGCAATGCTTACCGAGAAGGTAATGTCGCCAGGTCTTAAGTGCATAGACTACGGCTGCAAGCTCTAGATCATGTGTAGGATAATTCTCCTCATGTGGATGCAACTGTCGAGATGCATAGGCACTCACATGGCGATCTTGCATAAGAATGCAACCTAGTCCCTGTCGTGAGGCATCACAATAGATAACAAAGTCTTTAGTGAAATCCGGTGGCACAAGTATGGGAGCAGAAGTCAGGCGTCTTTCCAGTTCCTGAAAACTGTACTCACACTGTGGGGACCACTCAAACTTTTTATCTTTCTTGAGAAGTTCCGTGAGAGGTTTGGCCACTTTGGAGAAGTTTTCAACGAAGCAGCGACAATAACTGGCTAGACCAAGGAAACTCCTAACTTTCTTAACTGTTTCAGGCGGAGTCCAATCAAGAACGGCCTGAACTCTCTCGGGATTGACGGCAATGCCCTTACCAGAGATCACATGGCCGAGATAGGTCACTTCTGGTAACCAAAATTTGCACTTGGAGAACATGGCATAAAGGCGGTGCTCTCCGAGTTTTTCTAGCACAAGTCTAAGATGTTCGGCATGCTCTTCATCGTTCTTCAAGTAAATAAGGATATCATCGAGGTAAACCACGATGAACTTATCTAAGTACTCCATGAAGATCGAGTTCATCAAGCGGGAGAATGTAGCTGGAGCATTGGTTAGACCAAAGGACATGACGATGTACTCGTACTGACCATAACGAGTGACAAAAGCCGTCTTAGGAATGTCCCCATTTCTGATCTTGATTTGGTGGTAGCCTAACTTAAAGTGCGTTATATCGACTAGAGGGGGGGTGAATAGGCGATTTTTAAGAAAGTCTTCAAAACGTGGAAGTTATGAAGACAAACGATAGAAATAAACCTATTACCCTGCAGCGGAAGGTAGACTACACTAGGCAAGCCATAGTAAAGTATTCAATAGAGTGAAAGCACAATGACTAATAGCAGCAATGTAGTAAGGATTAGGTAGGAAGATATTATGAAGCCAAATAGAACACGCAATCACTCAGTGAAGATAAAAGATAGTGCAATCATACAATGACTTCACAAGGAGTAACAGTACATAAAGAGAAGGGAAGGATGAAACCAGTGACTCGTTGAAGACAATGATGTGTTGGACCAGTTCCAGTTGCTGTGACAACTGTACGTCTGGTTAGGGCGGCTAGGTATTTAAACTTGAGGACACACAGTCCCGGACACCCAGTCCTGAACATGCAGCTCAGGACACCCAGTCCTCACCGTATTCCCCTTGAGCTAAGGTCACACACACCTCGCCCAATCACTCTGGTAAGTCTTCAAGGTAGACTCCCAAACCTTCACAGACTTCGTTCACCGGCAATCCACAATGTCTCTTGGATGCTCAGAACGCGACGCCTAACCGGCTGGAGGATTCACAGTCCTCAAGTGTAATAAGTCTTCAGATCACACAGACAAGAAGACTTAAGTGATGCCTAATTCTCTTTGGCTCTGGGTGGTTAGGGCTTTATCCTCGCAAGGAATTCTCTCTCAAAAGCTTCGAGGTGGGTTGCTCTCAAACGACAAAAGCCGTATACTAACTCTGAGCAGCCAACCATTTTTGGTTGTAGGGGGTGTGCTATTTATAGCCACTAGGCAACCTGACCTGATTTGTCCGAAATGACCCTGGGTCACTAAGGAACTGACACGTGTTCCAACGGTCAGATTTCAAACTCACACGGCAACTTTACTTGGGCTACAAGCAAAGCTGACTTGTCCGACTCTGGACAGGATTCGCTCTCATAGTCTTCACTCGAAGACATAGGTTTTGGTTAAGCATCACTTCAGTCATTCTGAATGGTTCTCTTGGACCCCACTTAACAGTACGGTGGTTCCTATGACTCAACAAAGAAGAAGAAAAAGAACTATGAAAGATCTAAGTCTTCGAGCTCCATAGGCTTCATGCGATGTCTTCTCTTGTCATAGTCTTCAATGTGAATATCTTCATATACCACCTTTGACATCAATGTCTTCATACATTTTTAGGGGTCGTCTCTGGTAGGAAAACCGAATCAATGAGGGACTTCTACCTGTGTTATTTTGCAATTCTCACAAACACATTAGTCCCTCAACTAGGTTTGTCGTCAATACTCCAAAACCAACTAGGGGTGGCACTAGATGCACTTACAATCTCCCCCTTTTTGGTGATTGATGACAAACTAGTTGAAGTTTTCAATGGGGAATATAATATGTGAAATTGTAAAGGATAAGGAATTGTCTTCATAAGTTGCAAGGGCTCCCCCTAAAGATGTGCATATAAGTAGTTTGCTTTTGGAATGCAAATGCACATGGCAGGTTGTGCTTGTGGTGATCCTCTTCAACTTATGATGACAATCCACTATGCATGTGAAGGTATGTGAAGATAATGACATGCATAATGGAAAATGGACGTCTGCAAAATGATCTAAGTGCGGAATTTATCGTCGCACATGCGGAATTTATCATCGCATCACAAAATGGCAAATAGGTAGCTGACGACCATCGAGTTTAAGTGTTACAACTCAAAGAACCAAATGTATGAAAACGAGAGTTGTAAACACGAAGCAAAATATGAAGCACCCGCCCATATGGACCCGCTTGAAGACTATTAAACTCATATGCTTCTCCCCCTTTTGTCAGTAAGGACCAAAAAGGTTTGAAGACATAGAGCCTCTACTCGTTCCCATGAAGAGTAGGTGAAGCAGCAGGGTCGTTGGTGGTGTTCGGCGGTGCAGAAGAGCTTGGAGCAGTGTCGAAGCATGCTGAAGGAGCCGGCGGTGAAGTAGCCTCGTCGTCATCCTCGATCACTTTGGCATTTACAGTTGCAGCAGAGGAAGAGAACTCAGAGTCTTCAAGAGATGGAGTTCGTCGCAGCACTGCCCTTCGAGGAGGTGTGGAGTCAAACTTGAAGCGCTCAGAGAAGCCATCCTCTTGAAGATCATCTTCAGAACACATCAGCGTCAACCCTTTCCATGTGCGTCGAGAGGTTTCATGAGCAACAAAGGCATTCTTGGTGGCAAGATTGTGAATGCGATTAACATCCACCAAGAGGCTTTGCATTTGACGCTTCAGCCAGTCATGATGCCTATCCTGTTTCTGATGAAGAGCCATAAGAAGCTCTCAGTCATTGAGAACACGAGTGCACTTCTTGGGTCATGGGGCAGTTGTACTATTAGTGGCTTCAGTGAGAACAGGATGCGGTGCACGTGTAGTGCCAGCCAGAGGATACACACGAGTGACTGCTTGAACTCCTTCAATATTCTGAGAAAATTTTTGATGCTCTACATTCTGAAGACTTAGAGGTTCCTTGGCAGGCTCAGGATAGATGGCTTCAATAGACATATCCACATCAGGCAGAAAAATCCGATGATTGCGAGCAGATGGCTGATATGAGATAGCGGAGTGAAGTTTGATCAGCCGCATTACCCATGGGGCATAGAACTTCAAGCCAAACAGATCAGAGCCTGATGTAGCAAGTTGGCGAATGAAGAAGTCCTGTGCATTGAAGCATTTTCCATGAAGAATATAGAAGACCAAAGTCTTCATTGCACCTTCCATCTTGTCATGTGGAGAGTGCCCTTTGATGGGCCAGAGAGTTCGCCTTATGATGTGATAAATAGTCCTTGGCAGATACTCTAGGTCTTCAACAAAGAACTCTTTGGGATATGCAGCATCTTGGGGTAATGGCTTCATCATACTAAGCATCTGACTCATGTTAGGTTCAGGCTTCTGAAAGATGCTCTCCACAGCTTCACTGTGAAGTTGACAGCCAGATTCGTAGAGATCGCCGGGAGTGGGTAGACCAGTGAGCTCAATGATGTCAAAGTCTTTGGCTTCGTGATGAACGTTTCATGTCATCCACTCCAGGACCCAAGTCTTCGGATCTCTGTTATACCCGCGGATGTGAAGTGTGGCATAGAATTGGAGCAGTAACTCTTCATTCCAATGCTCTTGGTCAGTGACGAACGGCAGCAATCCAACCTCTTTGAAGCAATCCAGAGCTTCTTCCAGACAGGGCAGACCAGCTATTGCTTCAATGTCAAGATGCTTGTGTGGAAAGATGCGACCTTGATTGTATAGAATGCAGGAGTAATAGCTTCGCTGCGGATAGCTCCAGAACCGATCAGATGATATTCTTTCCCTTGAGTAGGGGTTCCTAGAGCTATTGAAGAATGTGTTGTCTGCTCTGAAGCCATTGATATTGAAGGATCCAGGTGCTGATGTAGGACCTGGGAACCTGGGCAATCTTTGGATTGGCTTCTGTACCTGAGGCCTGTGCTCAACATGATAGTCGAACTGAGGACTGGCACCAGGCGCAGGAATAGAAGGAGTGGGATCAGTGGCTTCGCTGACTTCTGGTGCTTTTGTTGGTGAGGGCTCCACATTAGCTTCAGCCATGACAACGTCAGTGGCTTCATTGGTGTTGGTGGTGGCAGCCTCAAGATTTTCAACCTCCACTTGATGAGCTGGAGGGTCGGTCACAACCACGTTCTCCTCGAGAACCACTTCTTGGTGGGACAGGGGAGTAGCAGCTTGTGGGACTTCTTCTTCATCGGCTGATGCAGCCGGAATGTCTTCAGCAGCTTTAGCTTCAGACGCAGAGACTGGAGGCGTTGGTCCTTTGTGAAGCCTGCGCAACGCTGGCGACGCCTGTGTAGTTGGAGTTGGCTGGGCCTCAAAGTCTTCTTCCTCTTGTGGGCGATCAGCCCATGAAGCATCCTGAGCAATTGGCGTCAGAGGACGACCAATGCTGATGAGTTCGCTGTGCTCGGGCTGAGGAAGGACTGCACCATCTTCTACATGGTCATGGTGACCAATGTCGTCAGCAGCGATGGGATCAGCTGCTGGAAAGTCTTCAGCTTCATGAGCCTCTGTGAAAGCAGGCTCATGGATTGTCAGTTGGCGTTCAGCGTCAGGACGAACCATGGAAATGGGTTCAACAATCAAAGGCTCTGTGGGAGCAGCCCGTTCTTTCTTGGTCTTCCTCTTCTTCTTGAAGGGGGCAGTAGGAGAGGCTTCAGGATGTTTCCTCTTCCTGGCTTCAGCCTCAGCAGTCCTCGTCTTCTTCAGTTCTGAAGCGGTTGACCGGCTTTTTGGCTTCGAGCCAGTCATTCTAGTTGGGAAGACACTAGGATCTGCTTCTTGCCTTGGTGCGAGAGGTTCGGTCACAATGGGCTTCTTCTTCTGCTTAGCAGCCATCCTAGGATCAATGCCCGGACGCCCAAGGGCCTTGCGCTTCTCAGCTTCGTTGTAGCCTTGCACACACTTGTCAGCCAGGTTCTTCATACGCTCCCGAGAACCCTGAGCTTCTGCGCGTTTCTTGAGAAAGGCTTCTTTGAGCTCGTGCAGCATAATCTTGAAGTTTTTCACCTCTTTCACGCTAAGCTTGGCCATATGCTTCTTGAACTGAGCCTTTTCATAGTCAATCTTTTGCTTCAGTTCGATGATGCGCTGAGCGAGGGCTAGCTCTAAAGAAATGGCGCCATGGAAGGCGACACTGAGGCCAATGGGTAGTTGTAGATCTTCGAAGATGATATTTGGCGTGTCAAACCACTCATCAATGAAGTTGTGGATGATTGTTACATCAAAGAGAGGCAAATCATTGAAGATTTCTGCTTCTTCTTTGCTCTTGATGATTTGCTCAAGAGCGTCATCTGCAAGATCTTCATCACTTGATAGATCAATGACATCATTGCGCAGAATGGCCGTAGCTGTTAGCTCTTGGCCGGTGTGTGGTAGAGGCATCTTGACCTTCTCGGGCTTGGAGATGCGTGACAAATCTTCATACTGCACACTGTCTTCAGGAGGTGCAGTTGCCAGTGGCTTCGCCCATGAGATTTTTGGTGCAGAGGCCGGCTTTGAAGCTTTTGGCTGCTTCAGCTTCTTTGGCTTCGGCGCTGCAGGCGCTTCATCTGATTCAGCATCATCTGCAGGCTCATTCATGGCTGTCCCTTGAACCACGATGTGAGTGATGAGGCCTTCAAGATTGTAGAAGGGCCCAAGAAGATTGGGTTCAGCTTCGCGAGTTCCATCGGCACGGGGAGCAGAGGGACCAGGGATGAAATCTAAACCCAAAGTCTTCTTGTTCTGCTTCACTGAGTTCTGGGCAAACTGGAAGTTGCACTTAAATAGATTGTCGTCACGACACCATAGCAGGGACGATGGGTCAGCATCGGCAGGCTGTGGTCCATGGACCATGCAGGGATAGAAGCCTTGTTCAATGGCTTCATCTCTGGTCCTGGGTTGAAGATTTTTGTAGAGGATGTCTCCCCATGGTCGCTTGATGGCATTCTTTTCAGCATATTCCTTGGTCACAAATCTGTACTTGAACCACTGTTCTGCCCAATAGCGTCGAATCCATTGGATTCGCGTCTTGCGCTGATTGTAATCCTCTTCAGGATCTGTCTTGTACAGCTATGAGAGGTCATCGGGCAGATCTCTTGATGTTTCTCCTCGACGCTTTCTGCCACCCTTCCTTGCTGATTTTTCTGAAGCCATGAACCTTAATCTGAAAGGCTTCAATACGTTCAGAGGCTTCAAAGGTTTTCGCTTGCTGGACAAACAGGAACTGGCTTCAGGAGAATTTATGTGATGCTGTAAGAATTCTGCAAATGAATGCAGACTATGAGAACCAAGGGATTCTCCCACGGACATGTACCTGTGACAGCATTAAGGTGCGAGGGAAGGGGAAGAGGTCATATGCATTCTCAGAAGATTTTGAAGATAAATCAGTTTAGAAGACATTGACCTCATCGTGCGAAGACATTCACTCATAGATAAGGAGTTGGTTCCAGATTTGTACGAATCCACGGATCAGTACAAGTGAGGAATCTAACTACTTTGTGAAGCATAAGTGAATATACTAGGCATGTTATGAGATGCAGTATGAAAGAGATCCAACTTGTGTGAATAGAAACTGCTTGTGGTAGAAAGTGATAAAGCTATAGGATCAAAGAGGCCATAAAAAGAAGGTTTTATTTACCACACGAAGAACTGCTAGACGGAGTGGAAGAGGAGGCCGAGCAGTTCGATCGTCCGTGCCCTAACTTGGCGACGGAGGACACCTACGGCGACGGCGGAGAAGACGATGTCCGCGGTTGGCGTGAAGACGGCGTCGGAGAGGTTGCGGCAGCGAAGCGCTTCGTCGCCGGCGTCGTCGAGGGCTAGCGGTGGCGCTAGGGTTCATGCGAGAGTGGAAGAAGAGATAATGACTGCTGTGAGGTGTGTATTTATAGGTACAGGGGCGGCACTGCGTTATTACATAGGTGCCCCTAGCAATTCGCATCTGAGGAACATGTGGCCATCATGCAGCATATTGGGGTTTGTTCCACGTCCCACGCACACCTGGATTGTCGGGTGGTCGTTCCCACTTCTCCGGGTTTCAGGTGGAGGAATGAGCATTGAAAACGGACTTAATGGTTGTCTCTGTATCTTGTGCTGACAAGGACGCAGAGAAGACATTCGACAGTTTCAATAGAATGCATATGATTTGGAGAGATAGAGTTTGAGATAGAAAGCATAGAGAGGTTAGGGTCCGATCACATTCACTTAGTTCAAAAGATTCAACAAGAAGACATAGCTATAAGTGAATGATGTAGAGGACAGAACACTAGTATATATATATATATATATATATATATATATATACAATCAACATAGTGAAGATAATCATGAAGATATGTTGAGATTGAAGCCAATACCAAATGTGAAGACATAGCAAATGTAACGCCATGAGTGAAACACTTCAAACAGAACATTTGGTGGTGGCGTTACCCACCGTATAGGAAGTATTAGACCCAGACACGGCGCACAATTATTGTGGCGCTCCGAAGTCAAATTCCACATTAATGTATTCACACTTAGAATGTATGTCTTCATTGATTGAAGATATACTTTACTTCGTGTGTTGCACATCTAAGTCATCAATATGCATAAGTGTTAGGATGTGTGCCTGATCACAGGACATTTGAGGATTCCAGGATACTTAGCTCACACCGTAACTTGCAAAATCTCTTCTCATCCAAGGGCTTGGTGAAGATATCTGCCAATTGCTCTTCAGTGTTGACGTGTATGATATCAATATCTTCCTTCACAACATGATCTCTGAGAAAGTGATGACGAATTTCAATGTGCTTTGTCTTCGAGTGCTGAACTGGGTTGTTGGCAATCTTGATGGCGCTTTCGTTGTCGCAGTATAGTGGCACTTGCTTCAGATGAATGACATAGTCCTTGAGTGTTTTCTTCATCCACAGAAGCTGAGCGCAGCAAGATCCAGCAACAATGTATTCAGATTCAGCAGTGGAGAGAGATACACAGTTCTACTTCTTTGAAGACCAACATACAAGTGATCGTCCCAGAAAGTGACATGTGCCTGATGTAGACTTGCGATCCACTTTGTCACCAGCATAATCAGCATCCGAGAATCCAACCAGATCAAACTCTGAGCCCTTTGGATACCATAATCCTAGAGTTGGGGTGTGAGCCAAATATTGAAGAATTCGCTTCACAGCTAAGTGATGCGACTCCTTTGGTGTCGCTTGGAATCGAGCACACATGCAAACACTAAGCATAATATCTGGCCTAGATGCACATAGATAAAGCAAAGAACCAATCATGGAGCGGTATACCTTTTGATCGAACTCTTTACCATTGTCGTCGGGACCCAGATGATGCTTGGCTGGCATTGGCGTCATGAAGCCTTTGCAGTCTTGCATACCGAACTTCTTCAGACAATCTTTGAGATACTTCTCTTGAGATATGAAGATGCCGTTGCATTGCTATCGTATTTGGAGACCGAGGAAGAACTTCAGCTCTCCCATCATGGACATCTGATATTGCTCTTGCATCATATATCCAAACTCTTCACTGTACTTCTGATTGGTGCAGCCGAAGATAATGTCATCCACATATATTTGGCACACAAACAGTTCACCATCATATGTCTTCGTGAAGAGAGTGGGGTCTAGGGAACCAGGTATGAAGCCTTTGCTCTTCAGGAAGTATTTGAGTGTGTCATACCAGGCCCGAGGGGCTTGTTTGAGGCCATATAGTGCCTTGTTGAGCTTGTATACCATGTCAGGATGTTTTGGATCTTCAAAGCCAGGCGGTTGTGCAACATACACTTCTTCTTCAATCTTGCCATTGAGAAAGGCGCTCTTCACATCCATTTGATATAGAAGTATGTTGTGATGATTTGCATAGGCCAGCAGTATGCGTATGGCTTCAAGTCTAGCCACAAGAGCAAATGTTTCATCGAAGTCAATGCCTTCCACTTGAGTATATCCTTGAGCAACGAGACGAGCTTTGTTTCTGACAACTTGACCATGCTCATCTTGCTTGTTGCGGTATATCCATTTGGTGCCTATTATGTTGTGCTTCCGAGGATCAGGACGCTTAACCAGTTCCCATACATTATTCAGCTCAAACTGTTGAAGGTCTTCTTGCATAGCTTGAATCCATTCAGGTTCCATGAAGGCTTCTTCAACTTTCTTGGGTTCTGTTATTGAGACGAATGCGAAGTGCCCACAGAAATTTGCCAACTGAGTTGCCCTCGATCGAGTGAGTGGACCGGGTGCATTGATGCTGTCAATTATTCTCTCAATCTGCACTTCATTGGCAACACGAGGATGTACAGGGCGAAGGTTTTTCTCTTGCTGATCATTGTCATTGTTAGTGGGATTGTCTTCAGGCTAAGCATTGTCTTCAGGTTGATCAGGTGCAGAGTGATAAGTTCCTCTTCAGGTTGAGCTTTAGAGGGTATGATTTCTCCGGTTCCCATAAGCTTGATTGATTCGCTGCATCTAGCATATTTGGGAGGTGCTCTCTTTGTGAACCGTTAGTCTCATCAAACCGCACATCCACTGTTTCAACCACTTTGTAATGAAAGAGATTGAAGACTCTGTAGGAGTGCGAATCCTTTCCATATCCAAGCATAAAACCCTCATGTGCTTTTGGTGCAAATTTTGAAGTGTGATGTGGATCCTTGATCCAGCACCTGGCACCAAATACTCTGAAGTAACTGACATTTGGCTTCTTGCCAGTAAGGAGCTCATAAGTTGTCTTGTTCAGAAGCTTGTGAGATAAACAAGATTGATTGTATGGCATGCAGTATCAATGGCTTTAGGCCAGAATTTTCTTGGAGTCTTGTATTCATCAAGCATCGTTCGAGCCATCTCAATGAGTGTTTTGTTCTTGCGTTCGACGACGCCATTCTGCTGTGGGGTGTATGGGGCTGAGAATTCATGTGTGATGCCCAAGGTATCACGATATGTATCAAGGCCAGTGTTCTTGAATTCAGTGCCATTGTCACTTCTGATGTGCTTTATCTTGGCGCCACAATTGTTCATTGCTCGATTGGCGAAGCGTCTAAAGACATCCTGCACTTCAGTCTTGTAGAGGATTATGTGCACCCAAGTATATCTAGAATAATCATCAACAATAACAAAGCCATAGAGGCAAGCAGTAGTAGTAAGAGTTGAGTAATGAGTGGGACCGAAAAGATCCATGTGGAGCAGTTCGAAGGGTCGAGTGGTTGTCATGATTGTCTTTGAGGGATGTTTGGCCCTCGTCATCTTCCCTGCTTCACAGGCACCGCATAAGTGATCTTTCTTGAACTTAACGCCCTTGATGCCTATGACATGCTTCTTCTTTGCAAGGGTGTGGAGGTTCCTCATGCCAGCATGCCCTAGCCTCCGATGCCAGAGCCAACATTCTGAAGCCTTTGCTAGAAGACATACGGCAAGCTGTGGTCCTGCCAAAAAATCTACCACGTACAAATCATCTTTCCGATACCATTCAAACACTAGAGACTTGTCAGATTCCATTAGTACAAGGCAGCGATATTTTCCAAAAATATTACGATCATGTTCAAATCGCAAAGCATTGAGACAGACATTAAGTTGAAGCCAAGGGATTCAACAAGCATGACTTTATCCATGTGTTGATCCTTTGAGATTGCAACTCTACCTAGACCCAATACCTTACTTTTACCAGTGTCAGCAAATGTGATGTGACTCTTGTCGGATGGACGTAAGGTTGAGTCCATAAGAAGGCTTCATTTGCCAGTCATGTGGTTGGTACACCCACTATCAATAATCCATTCTGAAGACGCTGGTGTCGTACCCTATAGTGCAATTAGGGGGATAGGCTTCACGAAGAGAATTGTGAAGCAAAAACATTTGATGAACCAGTGGGTTATGAAAGCTTAGATCCAGATTAGGACTGATAGGGAGAGTAGCAAGCGACTCAGGAACGAAGTACATAGTAAGACCATTCGGGCATTTGATCTTGCGCCCTACAAGATGTTTAAGGTCCCCAGCAATAGCGTCAGACGATTTTGGTTTTCTGCTGGAGACCTTTCCCTGCAAAAGAGAGTTAAGCTTTCTTAGCCACCCACATCTTCAAGGGTGGCTTAGAAGCAATAAGTCTAAGTGTAGCGTCTGAGAACTTTGGCTTTGGAGCCCTAGCAAAAAGTCTTGCAGGCGGACAATAGTACTCATAAGAATATGCAGAATAGTTCTTGGTCTTATGAACATGGCGGTTTGATGAACCACGCTCATATTCATAGGCCTGAGTATGGTTTCCATGCAAAACATTTGCGTTAGTGCGACTCAGGTGAGTCCTCTATCTGTATGAAGCCTTTGGACCGCATGAAGCCTGTGGTCTGAGGTTTGTCTTCTTCACGTGTGGTGTCATGATGACATTCACAGGAAGATTCTCCAGACACTTTTTCGGAACCCAGATCTTCTTCATAGGCGGTCCATTCGTGCAGTTAGTACCAATGTACCTGGCAAACACTTCACCATTCTGATTCTTAAACAGTTTATAGTTTGCATCAAAGGATTCATCAATGACAATGGGGTTTGCACAAGTGAAGCCAGATAGATTGGATAGATCTGCTGAAGATTCCTTTGCAGCAACCCATGTGGTTTTGGGGTACTGCTCAGGTTTCTAGTAAGAGCCATCAGCATTCATTTTCCTTATGAACCCAACACCCTCTTTCCTTGGGTTTCGGTTCAAGATCTGCTTTTTGAGGACATCACATAGTGTCTGATGCCCTTTAAGACTTTTGTACATCCCTGTTTCAAGCAATGTCTTCAACCTAGCATTCTCATCAGCAATAGCAGTGGAATCCTCAGCAGAGGGGTTAGTTCCCACATCAACAGTTGAAGATATTGCAACAGTAGCAGCAGTAGAACATTCAGCAACAGTAGTAGCATTATCACGCTCAATGCACTTAAGACATGGTGGTTCAAATCCTTCCTGAGCGGAACTGATCTGTTTGGAGCGAAGTGACTCCTTTTCCTTTTGAAGATCTTCATGAGCCGCTCTCAATTTCTCAAGATCTTGCTTCCTTTGAAGATAATCATAGGAAAGCTTTTCATGAGTTGTTGAGAGCGTTTCGTGACGACTTTCAAGTTCCTCATACTTAACATGAAGATTTTTTATGTCTTCAATTAAGGACTCAGAACGAGTCATTTCAGCGCCTAACAGATCATCGCTTTTGTCTAACAGTTTTTGAATATGTTCCATGGCTTTTTGTTGTTCAGTTGCAATTTTAGCAAGTGTTTTGTAGCTGGGTTTTGAACCACAATCAGATTCATCGTCACTAGATGTTTGATAGTGAGTAGTGCGTGTGTTTACCTTGGCACCGCGTGCCATGAAGCAGCAGGTAGGAGCGGAGTGGTCCTTGTCCTTTTCATCGGTGCCGGTGATGAAGTCATTGTCTTCAGTGTTGAAGATGGACTTGGCAACATATGCTGTAGCCAGACTTGCGACGCCAGAATCGGACTCCTCCTCAGACTCCACCTCCGCCTCCTCAGAAGCAGACTCCTCCTCTGAATCCATTTCCTTGCCAACAAACGCACGTGCCTTGCTAGATGAGCTCTTCTTGTGTGATGAAGACTTTGAAGAAGACTTTGCGTATTTCTTCTTCTTCTTGTCGTCAAAGTCATATTCCTTGCTCTTCTTCTTCTTTTTGTTCTCATTGTCCCACTACGGACACTCAGAGATGAAGTGGCTAGGTTTCTTGCACTTGTGACATGTTTTCTTCTTGTAGTCATGAGCAGAAGCTTCATCATTCCTTGAGCTTGATCGGGAAGACTTTCTGAAGGCTTTCTTCTTGGTGAATTTTTGGAACTTCTTCACAAGCATAGCAAGTTCCCTTCCAATGTCTTTAGGATCATCAGAACTGCTGTCAGATTCTTCTTCAGATGAGGAGACAGCTTTTGCCTTCAAGGCATAAGTTCGCCCATAGTTTGGACCGTAGATATCTCTTTTCCCAGAAAGCTGAAACTCATGTGTGTTGAGCCTCTCAAGTATGTCAGACGGATTGAGTGTCTTGAAATCAGGACGTTCTTGAATCATCAGGGCTAGGGTGTCAAACGAACTGTCAAGTGATCTCAGTAGTGTCTTGACGACTTCATGCTTGGTGATCTCAGTAGCGCCAAGGGCTTGAAGCTCATTCGTGATGTTAGTGAGTCGATCAAATGTGAGCTGGACATTCTCATTGTCATTTCTCTTGAAGCGGTTGAAGAGGTTGCGAAGGACTCTGATCTCTCTGGGTTGAGACGCCTTCGTTGACTTTGGAGAGCCAGTCCCAGACTAGCTTAGATGTTTCCAAAGCACTCACGCGGCCATACTGTCCTTTGGTCAGATGACCACAGATGATATTCTTCGCAGTAGAGTCCAGTTGAACAAACTTCTTGACGTCAGAAGCAGTGACACCTTCTCCAGCCTTGGGAACGCCGTTCTTGACGACATACCATAGGTCGACGTCACTGGCTTCAAGATGCATGCGCATCTTATTCTTCCAGTAGGGATATTCAGTTCCATCGAAGACGGGGCATGCAGCGGAGACTTTGATTATCCCTGTAGTCGACATAGCTAAAACTCCAGGTGGTTAAACCGAATCACACAGAACAAGGGAGTACCTCGCTCTGATACCAATTGAAAGTGCGTTATATCGACTAGAGGGGGGGTGAATAGGCGATTTTTCTGAAAGTCTTCAAAACGTGGAAGTTATGAAGACAAACGATAGAAATAAACCTATTACCCTGCAGCGGAAGGTAGACTACACTAGGCAAGCCGTAGTCAAGTATTCAATAGAGTGAAAGCACAATGACTAATAGCAGCAATGTAGTAAGGATCAGGTAGGAAGATATTATGAAGCCAAACAGAACACGCAGTCACTCAGTGAAGATAAAAGATAGTGCAATCATACAATGACTTCACAAGGAGTAACAGTACGTAAAGAGAAGGGAAGGATGAAACCAGTGACTCGTTGAAGACAATGATGTGTTGGACCAGTTCCAGTTGATGTGACAACTGTACGTCTGGTTAGGGCGGCTAGGTATTTAAACCTGAGGACACACAGTCCCGGACACCCAGTCCTGAACACGCAGCTCAGGACACCCAGTCCTCACCGTATTCCCCTTGAGCTAAGGTCACATGGACCTCGCCCAATCACTCTGGTAAGTCTTCAAGGTAGACTCCCAAACCTTCACAGACTTCGTTCACCGGCAATCCACAATGTCTCTTGGATGCTCAGAACGCGACGCCTAACCGGCTGGAGGATTCACAGTCCTCAAGTGTAATAAGTCTTCAGATCACACAGACAAGAAGACTTAAGTGATGCCTAATTCTCTTTGGCTCTGGGTGGTTTGGGCTTTATCCTCGCAAGGAATTCTCTATCAAAAGCTTCGAGGTGGGTTGCTCTCAAACGATAAAAGTCGTATACTAACTCTAAGAAGCCAACCATTTTTGGTTGTAGGGGGTGGGCTATTTATAGCCACTAGGCAACCCGACCTGATTTGTCCGAAATGACCCTGGGTCACTAAGGAACTGACACGTGTTCCAACGGTCAGATTTCAAACTCACACGGCAACTTTACTTGGGCTACAAGCAAAGCTGACTTGTCCGACTCTGGACAAGATTCGCTCTCATAGTCTTCACTCGAAGACATAGGTTTTGGTTAAGCATCACTTCAGTCACTATGACTGGTTCTCTTGGACCCCACTTCACAGTACGGTGGTTCCTATGACTCAACAAAGAAGAAGAAAAAGAACTACGAAAGATCTAAGTCTTCGAGCTCCATAGGCTTCATGCGATGTCTTCTCTTGTCATAGTCCTCAATGTGAATATCTTCATATACCACCTTTGACATCAATGTCTTCATACATTTTTAGGGGTCGTCTCTGGTAGGAAAACCGAATCAATGAGGGACTTCTACCTGTGTTATCCTGCAATTCTCACAAACACATTAGTCCCTCAACTAGGTTTGTCGTCAATACTCCAAAACCAACTAGGGGTGGCACTAGATGCACTTACACTAACCTCAAATCCATCTTGGAAAAGACTGAGGATCCGGCGAGCTGATCATACAGATTGTTGATCGTGGGGAGCAGATACTTGTTCTTTATCATGACCGAATTAACGGGACGATAATCTACAACCATCCGGTCCGTACCATCCTTCTTCTTGACGAAGAGGACGGGGAATGCCCAAGGGGAAGAACTAGGATGGATGAAACCCTTTTGCAAGGATTCATCGAGTTGTTTCTTAAGCTCAGCTAGTTCTAAGGGTGCCATCTTGTAAGGTCTCCTAGAGATTGGGGCGGTTCCTGGGATAAGATCTATGACAAACTCTACATCTCTATCAGGTGGAATACCTGGCAGTTCCTCTGGAAAGACATCCAGGAAGTCACGGACTACCGTGATATCTTCAAGGTCAGGAAGAGGGTTGGCATTAAGAGAATAGAGCTGACGCTTTGCAACTCTAGTGGAGACAGTGACTATCTTGCTAGATGGATGTGTAATCTTAACAGACCTGGTGAAACAATCAATCTTGGCACGATGAGCTGTCATCCAATCCATACCCAAGATGATGTTAATATCTGAAGACTTGAGGGCTACAAGTGATGCAAGGAATACAAGTCTGTCAACAAGGATTTCATTACCATGGCTTATTCTGGTAGTTTGCCATATAGACCCTGGAGTTTGGATTTCAAGTGGAGTTGGCATATCACAAAATGACATGTCGTGCAAACGAGCATAGCCTTCAGAGATGAAGGAGTGATATGCACCGGTATCGAACAGAACCGAAGTTGGATGACAGTTTACAAGGAGTGTACCAAGAACGACATCCGGATCATCATGAGCGTCTTTAGCTGAGACGTGATGCACACATCCACGTTCAGTGGGAGCTGACTTGACACTAATCATCTTGCGTGATGGCTTACCACGGCCAATAGACTTCTCAGAACGGGGTGGAGCATAATTGGTTTGAGAGCAGTCACGTGCATAGTGTCCTGGCTCTCCTCATGTGAAACAAGTCCCTGAAGTAGGACGTGGACCCGCTTTGACAAGCGGTCTACCAATAGGCCTGGGTGGAGCATGTAACTGAACTAGGTGAGGCGCCACATAAGAGGGTCTCGGTGAATAACCGGGTGGAAGAGCGGAGTTCGGAACCCAAATCCGGCGCTTCTGCGAAGTAGAACCGAAGGAAGAACCCAAACCACGGGTGTGCTTACGAGACTCCTCGTAAGTGAGTTGAGCTATCTCTGCATTAATGGCCTTGTTCACAAGAGCCTGGAATGTATTGCAATGATGCAAGTGGAGATCACGACGCAACTTGGGGTTGAGACCCTTCCGGAACCTAGCCTGCTTCTTGGCGTCCGTGGACACCTCTTCTGTAGCATAGCGGGAAAGGTTCTCAAACTCTCTACTGTAAGCATCAACAACCATCTTATCCTGGGTGAAACTACAGAACTCTTCTCTCTTGCGGTCAATGAGAGCCTGAGGAATGTGATGCTCGCGAAAAGCCTCAATGAAATCTCTCCAGGTGGTTATCTGGCCAGCTGGGAGCATAGCCTCATAGTTTTGCCACCAAATACTAGCAGGACCTTCCAGGTGATAAGCAGCATAGGTCACCTTGTCACTTTCAGCTATGTTCGTAGAACGCAACTTGTGAGTGATACTACGAAGCCATGCATCTACATCGAGTGGTTCAATGGAATGATGGAAGGTAGGTGGTTTCAGACCAATGAAATCATAGATGGTCGCTGACTCTTTGTGCTGATGGGAGGTGTTCTCCTCAATACGTGCTAACAAGCGGTTAGACTCACGCTTGTTCTTCTCCATCTCTAACATGAACTCTGCCAACGAAGGCTGGTCGGGAGGATCCTCATCCCTACCATCTCCATGGTTCCGGCTACGAGCAACAGAACTTCGGCTAACCGGCAACATCCTGAAGAATGAAACCAAAGAAAACAAGGATGGATTCAGCACCAACTATAGGATGCAGAAGGTAGCACAAGAAATTGGTATCTCTCGAACTCCTAGGACAATTCTGGCAGCATAACGGCAGTAAAATGCTCAAAATGAGACATTCTGCAAAAGACGGGGTAGCACCAAACTCAACATCATCACTCAAGGTTCTGAGATATTACTAAACAGGCTACACCGGAGGTACTCGGACTGGGATATGACTCAGATCAACCAATCCTTAGAGAATACGGAGTAGTAACACGTGATCCTGATAGACGGAAGAGTAAGCCTAGTTCCTTAACCCCGTAGGAAAGATAGGATGACTCAGATTAGAAGGCATGAGGTATAAGGAGTAAAAAGAGCCTTACGTTCCCTTCCACAATCAATTCCCCTATATAGCTGAAGAATTTCTAGACTCAACTTCGACTAGGTTGGCTTGGTAATCCTACAGGCAGTCAGGCTCTGATACCAAAGCTGTCGGGACCCCGATTCTAAGTCACATCAATCTAGCATGTAACACCTCATATCACTTTGCGGCCTCATGCACGGTATTCCCACGGGTGTCGCCTAACCATGGCCCGGGACCGTTTGCGCCTTTTGGATGACATATATGATAGTATCGCTAGCATCCAATGACAGAGAACCCGGGCCGACATGACTAGTCGTGAACCCAAAGTGGCACTGACTTACAGGGACATGCATACATGAAACTACATCGAGCATGTCGGTCATCAGCGTGTGAATCCGGGCTGTAGCAACTGGGCTAACAGGACTCCGGGAATCCGGGCTGTAGTAGGCTAGCAGGACTCCGGAAGTCACCGCGTGACATTTCCCTGAAGGGACAGACACAGGAACGAAGTGAATCACATGCCGGCCAGTCTAAGTGTTCCGGAGCAGTAGTGCTGGGCTAGCAGGACTCCAGTGAACCGGGCTGTAGCAGACTACCATGGCTCAGTGGAAGCACTAGACTACATTTCCCCATAAGAGAGGCTACCAAGGATAAACAACTAGGTTGTCAGATTCCACACATAGCAATACACGTCACACGTACGCATAACATGCAAGTATGTGTTGTACAACATGGCATCACAACATAATGCAAACTCATATAGAATAAGGCCCAGAAGAGCCACATAGCATTAAATATAAACAGGGGTCACATGACCCATCATTCAGAGCATACAAGCAATGGAAGCATTACATGTCCGAGTACAGACAAAAAAGAAAAAGGCCGAGAAGCCTGACTATCTACAAGTCGCTCCCAAGGGTACAAGGACGTAGCTGAGGTAACAAGCTACTCGTCGAAGTCCAAGCAGTACTACTAGTGAGACAGATGTCTCACCTGCAAAACAAAAATAAAGCAAACGTGAGTACAAAGGTACTCAGCAGGACTTACATCAGATCCTATCATACATGCATTAGTATCAAGAAGGCAATGTGGGGTTTAGTTGCAGCAAGCCAGCTTTGACTCAGTGGCTATCCTGTTCTACGACAACGACAAACTTCTTTGAGGTGAGGCAGCGCACACGAGTCTACTAATCACCACATCAATACACTACTATGGATTCATCCCTGTCTCTCTACAAGAAGGCCATCCATAGCACTCACAGTTGTCTTGAGTATTTTAGAGTATCCACTTTAAGTTGTCTATGTACCACGTAAGCATCCAAGAAGTCCATAACCGAGGACATGCATGGCTATTCGAATAGATCATGATAACCCTGCAGGGGTGTACTTCTTCACACACGCTCTCACCACTTATCACCATATACACGTCATGTATCTCGGCAACCTTCAAGTGGAAGCCTGGCGAGGGTGTCGGCCACGACCTGACTAACCACACAATACTCTAGTCCAGGTTTATCGCCTATTCGGGTTCCATCCGCAAGGAGATCCGGCCGGGGTTTCGCTCACGGCCCCAAACGATGTGTACAGGGTTCCCGAGCCCACCATCCGGGTGCCACTCGGTACACCGGGCCACGTGTGCCTAGTCTGTCCCAAGTCCACCCTGTCGGGTGCCACTCGGTAGAAAAATAGCACTACCTACAAACACCAGAAACTATTTGCAACTCCTGGACAGAGATCAAGGCGGTTAATAAGTTGAGAGAGCTTGGAGCGCCCGAGCCCAATGTGTGGTAGTAGCTAGTCATTGGACAACGTACACAGAACTCAGTTCTTAAGGACGGTCCCAATGAGACAACCCACCATGTACTCCTACATGGCCTCTCACTGCTACCTTTATCAAATCGTGTTCACGTGCTTAACTCTCAGCACCGGAACATATCGTAACACTCTAATTCATTCCTGATGAATCAGACCTGACACACTCTAAGCAATAGCAGGCATGACATGGTAGGAACACAACATGGCTCAAACAACTCCTACACATGCTAGTGGGTTTTAACTATTTACTGTGGCAATGACAAGTCATGCAGAGGAATGGGTTCAACTACCGCAGCATAAAGTAGCAGTTGAATCGTTGTTGTCCTAATGCAATAAATGAGAGCAGGACTGAGAGAGTAGGATTGTATCAGAATGAACAAGGGGGGTTGCTTGCCTGGTAGATCAATAGGGGGGCACTGCTCCACTGACAGGTACTCTGGATCGGTCTCTGGAGCAGGACCTATCAAGAAGGAACGGTGTCGAAAATCAAACACAAGCACATGCAACAATATGATGCATGAACATGGCATGAGTATGTGATTTTGTTTGAGTTAATGCATCTAGCATTTATTTGGTTGAAGTCCATTTGAACCAAGGGTTCAAATGCAACTCCAAATTAAGCTCTTAAATATGTCATTTATATGTTTTCATATATAGAGCATGTATAGGTTCGTTTTTCATGCATGAAAATGGTGCAGATGGATAGATTGAATTTTTCTGATCATTTTTCATATATAAATTATTTCAATCTAAGCTACGGTTGAATTTCTATGAATTTTTGAAGTTTATAACAATTTCTGGATTTTCCTGATTTGTTTTAAATCCAGAAAACCATTACTGCGTCAGCATGACAGTAACATTGCGTCAGCAAGTCAAAGGCGGCTGACCAGGTCAAACCTGACGTGTGGGGTCCACACGTCAGTGTCACAGGTTAAACAGGGGGTTATTTCTGATTTAACTAAAAGATTAAGGCGCCAGGGCCCACTGTCAGTGTCAGCAGGCTAATTAGGTTTAACTAACACTTAACTAAAATTAGCAGGGGCCTGGCCCACTTGTCAGCGAGCCAGGGGAGGTCAAACCCCTAGTCAGCGGGGTCAAACCCACCGGCGACTCGACGCCGGCGAGGCCAGACGCAGCGGATGGCCTCGGATTTGGTCCTCCGGTGACCAAATGGGCCGCGGAGACCATGGGCGAGGAGCCAGGGCTCGTCCGCGTCTTCTGGGGCAAGTGGGAGAGGCAGGGACGACCGGAGCTTGCCGGAATCAAGCTCGAGGCGGCGGCCTAAGCACGGCTCCGGGCGGGATGTGGCTACAGGGCACGACAAGGGCTGCGGAGGGAGGTTTTCGTCTTCTGGGAGGCTCCTGTGCGCGATGGCATATGCGGGCGCGAGCTGCGGTGGCTCTCGCCATGACGGTGAGGATCCACGGCGGCGCGACCACTCGGGCCCGGTGGTTAGGATGGCTACGGCACGCGAGTGACAAAATGGAGAGGGGGAAACGACGGCGGGGCTCACAGCGGATCCGGCAGAGGCTTCAGCGAGCTCGGGGGAGGTCCAACGCAGGCGGAACGGCGACGGCGATCTCCAGCGGCCGGAGGTGAAGAAGACGACGGTGATGGCTCCACGGGGCGTCCCCGGTTGCTTGGCTTGACGAAGATGGAGAAGGCGACGGGGCGGAGCTCTAGGACATAGCAGCAAGGCGAGGGGGGCATGGTGGGCACGACTATGGCGAGCGGCAGCGACGAACCCGTTCGGTGGGTGGGAGAGAGAGGTCCAGGGAAGGGGGAAACGCTCGAGAGCGAGAGAGAGGGAGAGCCAGGGGTGCGTGGCGACGCCAGAGGCGTCCAGGCCGTCGAGGGGGCAAGCAAGCAGGGTGGAGGTGGCGCGTGTGTGCGTGCGTGCGTCAGGCACACGCCCTCGTCCTCCTGGCAGAGGAGGAAGACGACAGGGGGAGGTTGCTGGGCTGGCCAGCCAGCTGGGCCGGCTTCTCTCCTGGGCCAGGTAAGCCAGGTGAGGTTCCTTTCTCTCTCTCCTTTTTGTTTTCTGTTTTCTATTTTTCTGACATTTGTTTGGTTTAATAAAAATACTAAACCATTTTATTTCCTTATGCCAATTTTTGCAGGGGCTAGTGGTATTATTTCTGAGCTCCTCAACTACTGGCATAATTTTTGGACAATATTATATATATATAACAATATATATCCAAAGCAAATAATTACTGCATTAATTCCAAATGCCCAAGATAAATACTTATGAGCTCATGAAAATGTTGGTTTGATTTTTATCTCTGTCCAATATTTTCAGAGAGCAACATGAGCATTTTCTTGGACCCTTTTGGAGCAATTTTTTTATTTGGGTCATTTCCAGAATGATTTTGAGGGTTTCACAAATCCCCATTTCAAATTTCAATGAAATTTAAACATGATGCAAACATGAAGGCTAGCCTAGGTCATACCAGAACTAGGGATGTGACACCATAGATTGTTTCACGACGCCAAACACAAGTTTAAACGCCTCCGCGAGGCATGGTGCATGTTGCAGGAGTAAAAACATGACAGAAGCCGCGAAGGGATCACTCTCCAGTGGCGCCGCCGCATGTGGTGGAGTCACGCTGGGCGACTCCGCCTCCTGAGGCCGCGGAGCTGGCGGCACCGCGCCCGGGCAAGGTACTGAAGGCACGGAACCTCCCCAGCAAAGCCTCGGCTCGGCCTTTCACGGCCTCAGAGGCAGCGGCGGCAAGGTCGCCGCTCACGGGTTCCAGCAGGCTGTCGAAGTCAACGTTGGGGTCGCGCAGGTAGACGTGGCTGAGGACACGCGTCAGCGCTGCAGAAGACAGGGCACGCGCCTCAGCCTCGGCCGTGGGTCCGAGGCCGTCTGCGACATCTTCAAGCGCATGAACCAGGAAGGGAAGCAGCTCGGCGGGGCCATCCTCCGCACCAGCCAACGGCTCCTCCAAGCCGCCCTCGTAAAGTGTCTTCAGCGTAGCGCGAGCTTTCTTCTCCAGCTGCGCGAAGGCCACCCGATCCTCGGCCAACACCTTCGCCTTAGCGTCTAGCTTGGTACTCTCCGCCTTTAGCGACCGCTCCAGCATCTCCAACCGGCCGCAATAGTCATCAAGCTTGGCGCCCCGGTCCTTGATGGCAGCCTCCCGAGCCTTCATCTCCTTCTCCTTCTCCTAGCGGCTGCGGACCTCCTTGGTGAGCTCGTCGCGCAGGCCTTGCAGCTCGACCTCCAGCGCCTTGCAGCGGCCCTGGGCAGCTGCGGCATCGCCCAGGGCAGCGTCGCGAGTGGCCTTGGCTTGGCTGGCGACCTACTTCTCCCCATAGGAGGCCGACATGGCCTGGCTCAGTGCTGCTCGAACGGAGGCGGCAGAACGGGCCCAGCCAGAAGCTAGCTCCAGGTGCCTGGCCATTAGGCGAGGGTCCGCGCTCAGAAGATCCTCCCGCAGCTGGCTCGATTCGTTCGCGACCCGGTCTAGGACGGCGACAGAGGGATCAGAAGAGACGGGAACCAGTGGAGCGGGCGGAGAGGATGGCAGTGTGATCACAACTTGGCAGGAAGGAACCCCCTGGGCCTTGGCTACCCCGGCTGCAGCATCGAGCGCAGCCGCCTCCGGGGTCAGCGGGGCCACGGGGGCTGACTCCTCGCCGAAGCGTCCCAGTTGTCCTCGTGAAGATGATCCAGTAGGGGAGGCGCGTGCCTCGCCGTCTCCTTCCCCAGCAGATGAAGGCGCCACCCCGACAGATGGACTCGCCCCAAGTAGGGCCGCAGAAGCCCCTCTCAACCTCTTCGCTGCAGGTGCTGGCCTGGCAAAAGAATGCAGACGTCAAGCCTCGGCGGCAGAAACCAAGCGAAGCACAGATCGAGCACTTACTAGTCATCATTCGCGGACTCAAGTAGCTTCCGGCCAAACTTGAAGCCCGAGAGCCTGCAGCTGGGGTCAGCCTTGGGAGGCCCGAAAGCAGAAGGCACATCAGGAGGGCTGGAGCTGGCCTCAGACCGCCCGGGGACCAGAGCAGACCCTGGGAGAACCGGCCCCGACCTGCCCTTACTTGTGACCAAGGGAGAGCCCTCCCCTCCTCGCCTGGCGCCAGCCTCGTCGTCATCCGGCATGGAGCGGAGGGCCCGGGACCTGCGCCGAGGGAAGGACTCCCCCGACTCCTCGTCAGTCGCCTCAGAGTCAGACTCTTCCACCTCCACCTCTTCTTCCCCCTCACTCCTGCTAGAGCTGCCGGAGGACACGTCCACCATCGCCAGCGCCGCGAGATCCTTGGGAGCTTCCGCAGGCACCAGCCCCTCACCATTGAAGGTGGGCATGGATTTCACCACCTGCTCCCAGTCGTCACGAAGGAACAGGGGGACAGGGGCGCCCACCGGGCTCACCATGTCTCCCCCAACCAAGGAGTGGAGGGCCGCAACCAGATCCTCGTCAGTCAGGGCCTCGGAGCTTAGGCGCAGGGCGGAGCCCGCTTCCCCAAGCCTCGAAAGTGGGAGCGAGTGCCCCTGGAGTGGAGCCACCCGGTGCTCCAAGAACTCCCTCAGGAGTGTAGCCCCGGTCAGCTTCGCCGCCCCCAAGTTGTCTGGCCTCAGGTCCGCATTCATCCTCTTCAGCACCGCCTTCGCACGGGGGTCGACGAGCTCCGCGCGTGACCACGCGTCAACGGACTTGGGCTGCCCCGTAGGCAACACCAGTCGGGGGTGGAGGCGCCCGACGTCCACCATGACCCACTTGCTCCGGAAGCCTTCGATTCTCTTCCTAGGCTTCGAGATAGCATTGGAGTTGGAGTATGCAATAAAGCTCGCGCATGCAGAGACATGGGCACAAGAAACCCGGAGGGAAAAATAGTGGCACAACAAGGCCACCGAGGGCTTCACCCCAATGTGAGCCTCGCAATAGTAAGCGAAAATCGCCAGGAGAAGAACAGAGTTGGGGTGGAGATGCAGAGCTTGCAAGTTGTATTGGCAGAGAACAACAAAGAAGAACTCGGAGAAAGGAGGCACCAGACCGGCGATGATGGCACTCACAAAGAACGGATAGAAGGTGCTCCCCTTGCCCTCAGGCTGGTCGGAGCCGGCCTTGAGCACAGTCGCCCCCTTGCTGCCCTGCGCGATCGTCATCAGGCGCGTGAGGGCGACGTTCTTCTCCAACAAGTTCGGGGGATCCAGAGCCGGTGAGTACCAGGCCTCGGTTGGGGACTTGCAAGGCGACATGGCGTGCCGGATGGGAAGGATTGAGACAGACTTGGAGGATTTCGGGAGCAGGAAGGAAAAGAGCAAGAAAGGGGATCTGGGGCAAGGAGAACGAGAACAAAGCAAGTAAGCCTGGCCCGGGCACCTCTTTATCAGATGGACGGTTGCCGAGGCGTCGTGGGGAAGCGCAGATGCCCGCATCCAACCAATCGCCATGCGGCGCCTGAGGCCGCAGGCTATTGGGTCCCGCGGCACTTCGCGCTTGCCCCTTAGCTTCTCTGCTAAGCCAAGCCCGGGCGCGCCTTGGGTCCGGGGGCTACTGTCGGCATTCTAGGAATGGGGGTCCCCAGACTTGCCTACCTGCGGCCCACGGCATGGCTCGAGTGGGGCCCAGTGCGGCCCAGCTTCATCAGCTCAAGCTCAAGACCCTCTCAAGGGGCAAAGCCTTGCGGGGCGGACGACAGGAGGCTTCCTCAGGAGCTGCCTCATCAGGCAGGCTCGCGAGGAGGCGGAGAGATCAAGGCAGGGGTGCCTCGCGAGGAGCCCGTGATGCAAGCCATGACGATCGAGATTAGGCGGGCGCCGGCCTGCGCAGTGTCCTTGTTTTCCCTTCGGTGCAAAGGGAGCAAGCACAGGCTAAGGCATCGGGCAAAGGTTACCATTCCGGTGCAATGAGACCAAGACCAGCAGAGCGGCAGGATGGAGGTCACCATGGAGGCCAAGACGGCGTCATCACCAGTGCTTTCGGCAACCGAAGACCACCTTTGGTCAGGATAACTTGTACTAGATGTTCCCCTTCAAAATGGCCAATTGTTGGCGCCCTTCCCGCTCATTTTTGGGAAGAGGACTAGGGCCTCTATAAGTAGGACTAACCACCATAGAGAAAGGGCGGGAAGAGAGGAGAAAAAAGAAGAGGAGGAAATGGAAAGGAAAGAGAGAGAGAAGAGAAAGAAAGAGAGAGAGATCCGGACTAAGTAGAACTCGCTACACCAGCTCAAGAACACCTCTTGCGAGGCCGTTCTGCCCCCTGTATTGTTCATCATTAGCCCCTGAGGCAATCCACCATGCCACACACTGGAGTAGGGTATTACACAACATCGGTGGCCCAAACCACTATAAACCTCGTGTCATTTGTGTGTTCTTCTTTCCAACCTAGATTTCTTGCGAGCCATAGAAGCGCGAGTCGGTAGGGGAAAGATCTCCGTGTGCACCCCAGAGTTCGAACCTTAAGGGTCTGCCGGAACCCGAAATCCGACAATACCCTCGTAGACCGTAAGCGGAAGCGTTATGACAACGCGGTTGATGTAGTTGTACATCTTCACGATTGACCAATCTCATACCGAAGATACATCACCTCCGCGATCTACACACGTTCGGCTCGGTGATGTCCCATGAACTCATGATCTAGTAGAGCTTCAAGGGAGAGTTTCGTCAGCACGACGGCATGATGACGGTGATGGTGTTTCTACCGGAACAGGGCTTCGCCTAAGCACTGCTACGATATTACCGAGGTGGATTATGGTGGAGAGGGGCACCGCACATGGCTAAAGATCAATGATCATCTTGTGAGTCTATGGGGTCCCCCCTCCCCCGTATATAAAGGAGTGGAGGAGGGGGAGGGGGCCGGCCTCTCTAGGCGCACCCCAAGGAGTCCTACTCCCACCGAGAGTAGGATTCCCCCCTTTCCTTTGTTGGTTCTAGGAGAGAAGGAAGGAGAGGGAAGAAGGAAGGAAAGGGGGGTCGGGCCCCCTCCCAATTCGGATTGGGCTTGGGGGGGCACCCCCTCCTTTGCTTCTTTCCCCTCTCTTCCACTAAGGCCCAATAAGGCCCATATACCTCTCGGGGGGTTCTGGTAACCTCCCGGTACTCCGGTATATTCCCGATTTCACCCAGAACCATTTTGATGTCCAAACATAGGCTTCTAATATATCGATCTTGGCATCTCGACCATTTCGAGACTCCTCATCATGTCCCTGATCAAATCCGGGACTCCAAACTACCTTCGGTACATCAAAACACATAAACTCGTAATACCGATCGTCACCGAACGTTAAGCGTGCGGAACCTACGGGTTCGAGAACTATGTAGACATGACCGAGACATGTCTCCGGTCAATAACCAATAGCGGAACCTGGATGCTCATATTGGTTCCTACATATTCTACAAAGATCTTTATCGGTCAAACCGCATAACAATATACGTTGTTCCCTTTGTCATCGGTATGTTACTTGCCCGAGATTTGATCATCGGTATCACAATACCTAGTTCAATCTCGTTACTGACAAGTCTCTTTACTCGTTCCGTAATGCTACATGCCATAACTAACTCATTAGCTACATTGCTTGCAAGGCTTATAGTGATGTACATTACCGAGAGGGCCCACAGATACCTCTCTGATACACCGAGTGACAAATCCTAATCTCAATCTATGCCAACTCAACAAACACCATCGGAGACACCTATAGAGCATCTTTATAGTCACCCAGTTACATTGTGATGTTTGATAGCACACTAAGTGTTCCTCCAGTATTCGGGAGTTGCATAATCTCGTAGTCATAGGAACATGTATAAGTTATGGAGAAAGTGAAGGAAATATGCCCTAGAGGCAATAATAAAGTTATTATTTATTTCCTTATAATCATGATAAATGTTTATTATTCATGCTAGAATTGTATTTACCGGAAACATAATACATGTGTGAATACATAGACAAACATAGTGTCACTAGTATGCCTCTACTTGACTAGCTCGTTAATCAAAGATGGTTATGTTTCCTAACCATGAACAATGAGTTGTTATTTGATTAACGAGGTCACATCATTAGTAGAATGATCTGATTGACATGACCCATTCCATTAGCTTAGCACCCGATCGTTTAGTGTGTTGCTATTGCTTTCTTCATGACTTATACATGTTCCTATGACTATGAGATTATGCAACTCCC
This sequence comes from Triticum aestivum, assembly GCF_018294505.1. NCBI lineage: Eukaryota > Viridiplantae > Streptophyta > Magnoliopsida > Poales > Poaceae > Triticum > Triticum aestivum. The sequence goes on from NC_057812.1 coordinate 207,109,231, forward strand.
GTTTACCGGAGGAACACTTTGGGTACTACCAAATGTCACAACGTAACTGGGTGATTATAAAGGAGTACTACAGGTGTCTCCAATGGTCGATGTTGGGTTGGCGTATTTCGAGATTAGGATTTGTCACTCCGATTGTCGGAGAGGTATCTCTGGGCCCTCTCGGTAATACACATCACATAAGCCTTGCAAGCATTACAACTAATATGTTAGTTGTGAGATGATGTATTACGGAACGAGTAAAGAGACTTGCCGGTAACGAGATTGAACTAGGTATTGGATACCGACGATCGAATCTCGGGCAAGTAACATACCGATGACAAAGGGAACAACGTATGTTGTTATGCGGTCTGACCGATAAAGATCTTCGTAGAATATGTAGGAGCCAATATGGGCATCCAGGTCCCGCTATTGGTTATTGACCAGAGACGTGTCTCGGTCATGTCTACATTGTTCTCGAACCCGTAGGGTCCGCACGCTTAAGGTTACGATGACAGTTATATTATGAGTTTATGCATTTTGATGTACCGAAGGTTGTTCGGAGTCCCGGATGTGATCACGGACATGACGAGGAGTCTCGAAATGGTCGAGACGTAAAGATTGATATATTGGAAGCCTATGTTTGGACATCGGAAGTGTTCCGGGTGAAATCGGGATTTTACCGGGTTACCGGGAGGGTTACCGGAACCCCCCGGGAGCCATATGGGCCTTCATGGGCCTTAGTGGAAAGGAGAAAGGGGCAGCCCAAGGTGGCTGCGCCTCTTCCCCCTCCCCTAGTCCTATTAGGACTAGGAGAAGGTGGCCGGCCCCCCTCTCTCCCTTCCCCTCCGAGGAATCCTAGTTGGACTAGGATTGGGGGGAGGAATCCTACTCCCAGAGGGAGTAGGACTCTCCTGCGCCTCCCTCTATGGCCGGCCAGCCTCCCCCCTCTACTCCTTTATATACGGAGGCAGGGGCACCTCTAAACACACAAGTTGACACAAGTTGATCCACGTGATCGATTCCTTAGCCGTGTGCGGTGCCCCCTGCCACCATATTCCTCGATAATACTGTAGCGGAGTTTAGGCGAAGCCCTGCTGCTGTAGTTCATCAAGATTGTCACCACGCCGTCGTGCTGACGAAACTCTTCCCCGACACTTTGCTGGATCGGAGTCCGGGGATCGTCATCGAGCTGAACGTGTGCTCGAACTCGGAGGTGCCGTAGTTTCGGTGCTTGATCGGTTGGATCGTGAAGACGTACGACTACTTCCTCTACGTCGTGTCATCGCTTCCGCAGTCGGTCTGCGTTGGGTACGTAGACAACACTCTCCTCTCGTTGCTATGCATCACATGATCCTGTGTGCGCGTAGGAAATTTTTTGAAATTACTACGAAACCCAACAGTGGCATCCGAGCCTAGGTTATTGATGTTGATGTTATATGCACGAGTAGAACACAAGTAAGTTGTGGACGATACAAGTCATACTGCCTACCAGCATGTCATACTTTGGTTCGGCGGTATTGTTGGACGAGACGACCTGGACCAACCTTACGCGTACGCTTACGCGAGACCGGTTCCCTCGACGTGCTTTGCACAGAGATGGCTTGCGGGCGACTGCCTCTCCAACTTTAGTTGAACCAAGTATGGCTACGCCCGGTCCTTGCGAAGGTTAAAACGGAGTCTATTTGACAAACTATCGTTGTGGTTTTGATGCGTAGGTGAGATTGGTTCTTACTTAAGCCCGTAGCAGCCACGTAAAACATGCAACAACAAAGTAGAGGACGTCTAACTTGTTTTTGCAGGGCATGTTGTGATGTGATATGGTCAAGGCATGATGCTGAATTTTATTGTATGAGATGATCATGTTTTGTAACCGAGTTATCGGCAACTGGCTGGAGCCATATGGTTGTCGCTTTATTGTATGCAATGCAATCGCGATGTAATGCTTTACTTTATTACTAAACGGTAGTGATAGTCGTGGAAGCATAAGATTGGCGAGACGACAACGATGCTATGATGGAGATCAAGGTGTCGCGCCGGTGACGATGGTGATCATGACGGTGCTTCGGAGATGGAGATCACAAGCACAAGATGATGATGGCCATATCATATCACTTATATTGATTGCATGTGATGTTTATCTTTTATGCATCTTATCTTGCTTTGATTGACGGTAGCATTATAAGATGATCTCTCACTAAATTATCAAGAAGTGTTCTCCCTGAGTATGCACCGTTGCGAAAGTTCTTCGTGCTGAGACACCACGTGATGATCGGGTGTGATAGGCTCTACGTTCAAATACAACGGGTGCAAAACAGTTGCGCACGCAGAATACTCAGGTTAAACTTGACGAGCCTAGCATATGCAGATATGGCCTCGGAACACGGAGACCGAAAGGTCGAGCGTGAACCATATAGTAGATATGATCAACATAATGATGTTCACCGATGAAACTACTCCATCTCATGTGATGATCGGACATGGTTTAGTTGATTTGGATCACGTGATCACTTAGAGGATTAGAGGGATGTCTATCTAAGTGGGAGTTCTTTAGTAATATGATTAATTGAACTTAAAATTTATCATGAACTTAGTCCTGGTAGTATTTTGCAAATCATGTTGTAGATCAATAGCTCGCGTTGTTGCTTCCCTGTGTTTATTTTAATATGTTCCTAGAGAAAATTATGTTGAAAGATGTTAGTAGCAATGATGCGGATTGCATCCGTGATCTGAGGTTTATCCTCATTGCTGCACAGAAGAATTATGTCCTTGATGCACCGCTAGGTGACGGACCTATTGCAGGAGCAGATGCAGACGTTATGAACGTTTGGCTAGCTCAATATGATGACTACTTGATAGTTTAAGTGCACCATGCTTAACGGCTTAGAATCAGGACTTCAAAGATGTTTTGAACATCATGGACCATATGAGATGTTCCAGTAATTGAAGTTAATATTTCAAGCAAATGCCCGAGTTGAAGATGTGAAGTCTCCAACAAGTTCTATAGCTAAAAGATGGAGGAGAATCGCTCAACTAGTGAGCATGTGCTCAGATTGTCTGGGTACTTCAATTGCTTGAATCAAGTGGGAGTTAATCTTCCAGATAAGATAGTGATTGATAGAATTCTCTAGTCACCATCACTAAGTTACTGAACTTCATGATGAACTATAGTATGCAAGGGATGACGAAAACGATTCCCGAGCTCTTCGTGATATTGAAATCGACGAAGGTAGAAATCAAGAAAGAGCATCAAGTGTTGATGATTGACAAGACCACTAGTTTCAAGAAAAGGGCAAAGGGAAGAAGGGGAACTTCAAGAAGAACAGCAAGCAAGTTGCTGCTCAAGTGAAGAAGCCCAAGTCTGGTCCTAAGCCTGAGACTAAGTGCTTCTACTGCAAAGGGACTGGTCACTGGAAGCGGATCTACCCCAAGTGATTGGCGGAAAAGAAGGATGGCAAAGTGAACATAAGTATATTTGATATACATGTTATTGATGTGTACTTTACTAGTGTTTATAGCAACCCCTCAGTATTTGATACTAGTTCAGTTGCTAAGATTAGTAACTCAAAACGGGATTTGCAGAATAAACAGAGACTAGTTAAGGGTGAAGTGACGATGTATGTTGGAAGTGGTTCCAAGATTGATATGATCATCGCCACACACTCCCTATACTTTCGGGATTAGTGTTGAACCTGAATAAGTGTTATTTGGTGTTGGCGTTGAGCATGAATATGATTTGATCATGTTTATTGTAATACGGTTATTCATTTAAGTAAGAGAATAAATTGTTGTTCTGTTTACATGAATGAAACCTTATATGGTTACACACCCAATGAAAATAGTTCGTTGGATCTCGATCATAGTGATACACATAATCATAATATTGAAACCAAAAGATGCAAAGTTAATAATGATAAGTGCAACTTGTTTGTAGCACTGCCGTTTAGGTCATATTGGTGTAAAGCGCATGAAGAAACTCCATACTGATGGGCTTTTTGAATCACTTGATTATGAATCAGTTGATGCTTGCGAACCATGCCTCATGGACAAGATGACTAAGACTCTGTTCTTCGGAACAATGGAGCGAGCAATAGATTTGTTGAAAACATACATACTGATGTATGTGGTCCGATGAATATTGAGGCTCGCGACAGGTATCATTATTTTCTGATCTTCACAGATGATTTGAGCAGATATGAGTATATCTACTTGATGAAACATAAGTTTGAAACATTTGAAAAGTTCAAAGAATTTCAGAGTGAAGTGAAAAATCATCGTAACAAGAAAATAAAGTTTCTACGATCTGATCGTAGAGAAGAGTATTTGAGTTACGAGTTTGGCCTTCAGTTAAAAACAATGTGAAATAGTTTCACTACTCATGCCACCTAGAACACCACAATGTAATGGTGTGTCCTAACGTCATAACCGTACTTTATTAGATATGGTGCGATCTATGATGTGTCTTACCGATCTACCACTATCGTTTTGGGGTTATGCATTAGAGACAGCTGCATTCACGTTAAATAGGGCACCATCAAAATCCGTTGAGACGACGCCTTATGAACTGTGGTTTGGCAAGAAACCAAAGTTGTCGTTTCTTAAATTTGGGGTTGCGATGCTTATATGAAAAAGTTTCATCCTGATAAGCTCAAACTCAAATCGGAGAAGTGCGTCTTCATAGGATATCCAAAGGAAACTATTGGGTACACCTTCTATCACAGATCCGAAGGCAAGACATTCGTTGCTAAGAATGGATCATTTCTGGAGAAGGAGTTTCTCTCGAAAGAAGTGAGTGGGAGGAAAGTAGAACTTGACGAGGTAACTGTACCTGCTCCCCTACTGGAGAGTAGTTCATCACAGAAAACTGTTTCAGTGACACCTACACCGGTTAGTGAGGAAGCCAATGATAATGATCATGAAACTTCAGATCAAGATACTACTGAACAACGTAGATCAACCAGAGTAAGATCCGCGCCAGAGTGGTACGGAAATCCTGTTCTGGAAGTCATGTTACTAGACCATGATGAACCTACGAACTATGAGGAAGCGATGATGAGCCCAGATTCCGCAAAGTGGCTTGAAGCCATGAAATCTGAGATGGGATCCATGTATGAGAACAAAGTTTGGACTTTGGTTGACTTGCCCGATGATCGGCAAGCAATTGAGAATAAATGGATCTTCAAGAGGAAGACGGACGCTGATAGTAGTGTTACTATCTACAAAGCTAGAATTGTCGCAAAAGGTTTTTCGACAAGTTCAAGGTGTTGACTACGATGAGAGCTTCTCACTCGTATCTATGCTTAAGTCTATCTGAATCATGTTAACAATTGCCACATTTTATGAAATCTGGCAAATGGATGTCAAAACTGCATTCCTTAATGGATTTATTAAAGAAGAGTTGTATATGATGCAACCAGAAGGTTTTGTCAATCCTAAAGGTGCTAACAAAATGTGCAAGCTCCAGCAATCCATCTATGGACTGGTGCAAGCATCTCGGAGTTGGAATATACGCTTTGATAAGTTGATCAAAGCATATAGTTTTTGTACAGACTTACGGTGAAGCCTGTATTTACAAGAAAGTGAGTGGGAGTACTACAACATTTCTGATAAGTATATGTGAATGACATATTGTTGATCGGAAATAATGTAGAATTATTCTGCAAAGCATGAAAGGATACTTGAATAAAAGTTTTTCAAAGAAAGACCTCGGTGAAGCTGCTTACACATTGAGCATCAAGATCTATATAGATAGATGAAGACGCTTGATAAGATTTTCAATGAATACATACCTTGATAAATTTTTGAAATAGTTCAAAATGGAACAGTCAAAGAAAGAGTTCTTGCCTGTGTTGCAAAGGTGTGAAATTGAGTAAGACTCAAGACCCGACCATGGCAGAAAATAGAAACAGAATGAAAAATCATTCCCTATGCCTCAGTCATAGGTTCTATAAAGTATGCTATGCTGTGAACCAGACATATTGTATACCTTGCTCTGAGTTTGGCAAGGGAATACAATTTTGATCTAATAGTAGATCACTGGACATCGGTCAAGAATATCCTTAGTAAGGACTAAGGAGATGTTTCTCGATTATGGAGGTGATAAAAGAGTTTGTTGTAAAAGTTACATCAGTGCAAACTTTTACACTGATCCAGATGACTCTAAGTCTCAATCTGGATACATATTGAAAGTGGGAGCGATAAGCTAGAGTAGCTCCGTACAGAGCATTGTAGACATAGAATATTTGCAAAATACATACGGCTCTGAATGTGACAGACCCGTTGACTAAGCTTCTCTCACGAGCAAAACATGATCACACCTTAGTAATCTTTGGGTGTTAATCACATAAGCGATGTGAACTAGATTATTGACTCTAGTAAAACCCTTTGGGTGTTGGTCACATGACGATGTGAACTATGGGTTTTAATCATATACAGATATGAATATTGGTGTTAAATCACATGGTGATGTGAACTAGATTATTGACTCTAGTGCAAGTGGGAGACTGAAGGAAATATGCCCTAGAGGCAATAATAAAGTTATTATTTATTTCCTTATAATCATGATAAATGTTTATTATTCATGCTAGAATTGTATTTACCGGAAACATAATACATGTGTGAATACATAGACAAACATAGTGTCACTAGTATGCCTCTACTTGACTAGCTCGTTAATCAAAGATGGTTATGTTTCCTAACCATGAACAATGAGTTGTTATTTGATTAACGAGGTCACATCATTAGTAGAATGATCTGATTGACATGACCCATTCCATTAGCTTAGCACCCGATCGTTTAGTGTGTTGCTATTGCTTTCTTCATGACTTATACATGTTCCTATGACTATGAGATTATGCAACTCCCGTTTACCGGAGGAACACTTTGGGTACTACCAAATGTCACAACGTAACTGGGTGATTATAAAGGAGTACTACAGGTGTCTCCAATGGTCGATGTTGGGTTGGCGTATTTCGAGATTAGGATTTGTCACTCCGATTGTCGGAGAGGTATCTCTGGGCCCTCTCGATAATACACATCACATAAGCCTTGCAAGCATTACAACTAATATGTTAGTTGTGAGATGATGTATTACGGAACGAGTAAAGAGACTTGCCGGTAACGAGATTGAACTAGGTATTGGATACCGACGATCGAATCTCGGGCAAGTAACATACCGATGACAAAGGGAACAACGTATGTTGTTATGCGGTCTGACCGATAAAGATCTTCGTAGAATATGTAGGAGCCAATATGGGCATCCAGGTCCCGCTATTGGTTATTGACCAGAGACGTGTCTCGGTCATGTCTACATTGTTCTCGAACCCGTAGGGTCCGCACGCTTAAGGTTATGATGACAGTTATATTATGAGTTTATGCATTTTGATGTACCGAAGGTTGTTCGGAGTCCCGGATGTGATCACGGACATGACGAGGAGTGTCGAAATGGTCGAGACGTAAAGATTGATATATTGGAAGCCTATGTTTGGACATCGGAAGTGTTCCGGGTGAAATCGGGATTTTACCGGGTTACCGGGAGGGTTACCGGAACCCCCCGGGAGCCATATGGGCCTTCATGGGCCTTAGTGGAAAGGAGAAAGGGGCAGCCCAAGGTGGCTGCGCCTCTTCCCCCTCCCCTAGTCCTATTAGGACTAGGAGAAGGTGGCCGGCCCCCCTCTCTCCCTTCCCCTCCGAGGAATCCTAGTTGGACTAGGATTGGGGGGAGGAATCCTACTCCCAGAGGGAGTAGGACTCTCCTGCGCCTCCCTCTATGGCCGGCCAGCCTCCCCCCTCTACTCCTTTATATACGGAGGCAGGGGCACCTCTAAACACACAAGTTGACACAAGTTGATCCACGTGATCGATTCCTTAGCCGTGTGCGGTGCCCCCTGCCACCATATTCCTCGATAATACTGTAGTGGAGTTTAGGCGAAGCCCTGCTGCTGTAGTTCATCAAGATCGTCACCACGCCGTCGTGCTGACGAAACTCTTCCCCGACACTTTGCTGGATCGGAGTCCGGGGATCGTCATCGAGCTGAACGTGTGCTCGAACTCGGAGGTGCCGTAGTTTCGGTGCTTGATCGGTTGGATCGTGAAGACGTACGACTACTTCCTCTACGTCGTGTCATCGCTTCCGCAGTCGGTCTGCGTTGGGTACGTAGACAACACTCTCCTCTCGTTGCTATGCATCACATGATCCTGTGTGCGCGTAGGAAAATTTTTGAAATTACTACGAAACCCAACAGAAAGCACTCCTTTATGCTTTCCATAAAATTCTACATTATGCTTCACCACAATTCTACATTATTTTCGATCAACAATATTTCATTCACATATACTGATCAGAAATGATGTAGTGCTCCCACTCACTTTCTTGTAAATACAGGCTTCACCACAAGTCTGTATAAAACCATATGCTTTGATCACTTTTATCAAAGTATATGTTCCAACTCCGAGATGCTTGCACCAGTCCATAGATGGATCGCTGGAGCTTGCACACTTTGTTAGCACCTTTAGGATTGAGAAAATCTTCTTGTTGCATCATATACAACTCTTCTTTAAGAAATCCATTAAGGAATGCAGTTTTGACATCCATTTTCCAGATTTCACAAAATGTGGAAATTGTAACATGATTCGGACAGACTTAAGCATCGCTACGAATGAGAAAATCTCATTGTAGTCAACATCTTGAACTTGTCGAAAACCTTTTGTGACAATTCGAGCTTTGTAGATAGTAACACTACTATCAGTGTCCGTCTTCCTCTTGAAAACCCATTTATTCTTAATGGCTCACTGTTCAACGGGCAAGTCAATCAAAGTCCATACTTTGTTCTAATACATGGATCTCATCTCAGATTTCATGGCTTCAAGCCATTTAGCGGAATCTGGGATCATCATTGCTTCCTCATAGTTCGTAGGTTTGTCATGGTCAAGTAACATGACCTCCAGAACAGGATTACCATACCACTCTGGTGCGGAATGTATTCTGGTTGACTTACGAGGTTCGGCAGTAACTTGATCTGAAGTTTCATGATCATTATCATTAACTTCCTCACTAATTGGTGTAGGAATCACTAGAACTGATTTCTGTGATGAACTACTTTCCAATTCGGGAGAAGGTACAATTACCTCATCAAGTTTTACATTCCTCCCAATCACTTCTTTCGATAGAAACTTCTGCTCTAGAAAGGATCCATTCTTAGCAACGAATATCTTGCTTTCGGATCTGTGATAGAAGGTGTACCCAACAGTTTCCTTTGGGTATCCTATGAAGATGCATTTCTCTGATTTGGGTTCGAGCTTATTAGGTTGAAACTTTTTCACATAAGCATCATAGCCCCAAACTTTAAGAAATGACAGCTTAGGTTTCTAGCTAAACCACACTTCATATGGTGTCGTCTCAACAGATTTAGATGGTTCCCTATTTAACATGAATGCAACTGTCTCTAATGCATAACCCCAAAACGATAGTGATAAATTGGTAAGATACATCATAGATTGCACCATATATAGTAAAGTAAAGTTATGACGTTCTGACACACCATTATGCCATGGTGTTCCAGGTGGCGTGAGTTGCGAAACTATTCATCATTGTTTCAAATGAAGACCAAACTCATAACTCAAATATTATCATCCACGATCAGATCGCAGAAACTTTATTTTCTTGTTATGATGATTTTCCACTTCACTCTGAAATTCTTTGAACTTTTCAAATGTTTCAGACTTATGTTTCATCAAGTAGATATACCCACATCTGCTCAAATCATCTGCGAAGATTAGAAAATAATGATACCCACCGCGAGCCTCAACACTTATCGGATTGCATACATCACTATGTATTATTTCCAATAAGTCAGTTGCTTGCTCCATTGTTCCAGAGAAATGAGTTTTAGTCATCTTGCCCATGAGGCATGGTTCGCAAGCATCAAATGATCCATAATCAAGTGATTCCAAAAGCCCATTAGCATGGAGTTTCTTCATGCGCTTTACACCAATATGACTTAAACGGCAGTGCCACATATAAGTTGCACTATCATTATTAACTTTGCATCTTTTGGCTTCAATATTAAGAATATGTGTATTACTACGATCGTGATTCAGTAAACCATTCACCTTGGATGTATGACCTCAGAAGGTTTTATTCATGTAAACAGAATAACAATTATCCTTGACTTAAATGAATAACCGTATTGCAATAAACATGATCCAATCATATTATGCTCTACGCAAACACCAAATAACATTTATTTTAGGTTCAACACTAATCCCGAAGGTAAAGGGAGTGTGTGATGGTGATCTTATCAACGTTGGAATCATTTCCAACTCACATCATCACCTTGCCCTTAACTAGTCTCTGTTTATTTTGCAACTCCCGTCTCGAGTTACTACTCTTAGTAATTGAACCAGTATCAAATACTGAGGTGTTGTTATAAAAACTAGTAAAGTACGCATCAATAACATGTATATCAAATATATACTTTTGTTCACTTTCCCATCCTTCTTATCCGCCAAGTATCTAGGGCAGTTCCACTTTTAGTGACCATTTCCTTTGCAGTAGAAGCACTCAGTTCCAGGCTTGGGTCTAGATTTGTGCTTCTTCATGGGAGCAGCAACTTGCTTGCTATTCTTCTTTCAAGTTCCTCTTTATTTCTGTTTGCCCTCACTAAAAAATACACTTCTGTGATGATACGTGTTTGTCATAGTAGGTCGCTTTTTTGTCATGCATGTACATCCATGACAAATTTATGACAGAATCAAGATAGTCATACATGTGCTGTCATAGAAGTGTTCCATGACATTACCAAAATTATCATCACGGAAGTGTCCACTTCCATGACAATAAAGCGCGCGTCACAGAAGTGCTTTCGTCAAGGGTGACCGACACGTGGCATCCACCATAACGGAACGCCGTTAAGCTATCGGGTCGGGTTTTGGATCCGATAACCCGTTAACAGCCCCGATCAATGGTGATTTTCCACGTGTAAAATCATCATTGGCTAGAGGAAACACATGTGGGCTCATCGTTGGGACAGATGTCATCCACTCACTGGACAGAAGGCGCCTATGATACGTCGACACGTGGCACGACCCAACAGTGGCCCATTCCTGTGAAAAGGCCGGCCCATTTGACTTGGTCAAAAACTGGCGGGCTGGCCCATGGAAAGCCTGTTAACGGCATGTTCGCATATAGCCCATTTACAGCTCGCTAATCCAAGGCCCGTTACGCCCTATCCGAATTAGGCCCAGTAGCATCATCTGGGCCGTCCAATATGATTCCAGACCGTTTTCACTTCTGGCCCATGTATAGCCCATGACGTCTTTTCGCCCATATGAGGCCCTTTGTAACTCTTGGCCCATTAGCGGCCCGTGCTGAAACTGGCCCGTAATGAACAGTGTATTACTTTACACCCATTAACGGCCTGTGGTGAAACTGGCCCGTAATGAACAGTGTATCACTTTATACCCATTAACGGCCCGTTATTCCGTTGGGCCATTTCCAGCCCAAGTTAACTTTCGGCCTTCTGAGGGCCCATTTATTCTTGGGCTCATTTGCAGCATTCGGTTACTTACGGCCCGTTACTGTCATTTTCTGTTTGTGGGCCAAATTCAGCCCGTCGTTACAGTCGGCCCGTTTGAGGACCGTTAGTCTGTTGGGCCATTTTCATGGCATCACCAAATACGGCCTATTAATGGCCCGTTATGGTCAGCCCATAAAACGTACGATTTCCATTAAAGGCCCATCTATGACCCATTAAAGGCACGTACAAGACCCATAAATGAGCCGGCGGCCCATGGATCCTACGAGACGTAGAAGGCCCATGGATCCTACGATACGTAGAAGGCCCATGGATCCTACGAGACATAGAAGGCCCATGGATCCGACGGCCCGTGAAGGGCCATGGTCGGACGAATTGGCCCCCATTTGAACGATATAGCATATTCAAAGAATTCTCCTACTCAATACTATCACCTCTAAAAAGCCTACACTATTACAACAAAGAGATCAAGGCATAGAAAGGTAGAATAATCCTACACTATACAATAAAGAAATTACAGCCGATTATACCCACTGGGCATTATGGTTCGACACAGGTGATAATAAAGCATACACAAACAGCAAATTATATACACTGGGCAAATACAGGTCATTGATGTCTACACACAACCTTCTTATTGTAGACGTTGTTGGGCCTCCAAGTGCAGAGGTTTGTAGGACAGTAGCAAATTTCCCTCAAGTGGATGACCTAAGGTTTATCAATCCGTAGGAGGCATAGGATGAAGATGGTCTCTCTCAAGCAACCCTGCAACCAAATAACAAAGAGTCTCTTGTGTCCCCAACACACCCAATACAATGGTAAATTGTATAGGTGCACTAGTTCGGCGAAGAGATGGTGATACAAGTGGTATATGGATAGTAGATATGGGTATTTGTAATCTGAAATTATAAAAACAGCAAGATAACGAATGGTAAAAGTGAGCGTAAACGGTATTGCAATGCTAGGAAACAAGGCCTAGGGTTCATACTTTCACTAGTGTAAGTTCCCTCAACAATACTAACATAATTGGATCACATAACTATCCCTCAACATGCAACAAAGAGTCACTCCAAAGTCACTAATAGAGGAGAACAAACGAAGAGATTATGGTAGGGTATGAAACCACCTCAAAGTTATTCTTTCCAATCAATTCGTTGGGCTATTCCTATAAGTGTCACAAATAGCCCTAGAGTTCGTACTAGAATAACACCTTAAGACAAAAATCAACCAAAACCCTAATGTCACCTAGATACTCCAATGTCACCTCAAGTATCTGTGGGTATGATTATACGATATGCATCACACAATCTCAGATTCATCTATTCAACCAACACAAAGGACCTCAAAGAGTGCCCCAAAGTTCTACCGGAGAATCACGACGAAAACGTGTGCCAACCCCTATGCATAGGTTCATGGGCGGAACCCGCAAGTTGGTCACCAAAACATACATCAAGTGGCACGTGGTATCCCATTGTCACCACAGATATCCACGGCAAGACATACATCAAGTGTTCTCAAATCTTTAAAGACTCAATCCGATAAGATTACTTCAAAGGGGAAACTCAATTCATTACAAGAGAGAAGAGAGGAAGGAGAAACATAAGATCCAACTATAATAGCAAAGCTCGCCATACATCAAGATCATGCCAAATCGAGAACACGAGAGAGAGAGAGAGATCAAACACATAGCTACTGGTACATACCCTCAGCCACGAGGGAGAACTACTCCCTCCTCATCATGGAGAGCACCGGGATGATGAAGATGGCCACCGGGGAAGGATTGCCCCCTCCGGCAGGGTGCCGGAACGGGTCTAGATTGGTTTTCGGTGGCTACGGAGGCTTCTGGCGGCGGAACTCCCGACCTATTGTGCGTTCTGGAAGTTTTAGGGTATATGGAGTTATATAGGCAGAAGAAGCACGTCAGGGGAGCCACGGGGACCCCACGAGGCAGGGGGCGCGCCCTAGGGGGGTGGGCGCGCCCCCCACCCTCGTGGGAAGCTCCTGTAGCTTCTGACGTGGGGTCCAAGTCCATCAGGTGTGTTTCCTTCCAAAAATAACTTCTCCAGTTGATTTCGTTCCGTTTTGACTCCGTGTGATATTCCTTTTCTTCAAATCACTGAAATAGGCATAAAACAGCAAATCTGGGCTGGGCCTCCGGTTAATAGGTTAGTCCCGAAAGTAATATAAAAGTGGATAATAAAGCCCAATATTGCCCAAAACAGTAAATAATATAGCATGGAGCAATAAAAAATTATAGATATGTTGGAGACGTATCAAGCATCCCCAAGCTTAATTCCTGCTCGTCCTCGAGTAGGTAAATGATAAAAGAGATAATTTTTGATGTGGAATGCTAGTTGGCATAATTTCAATGTAATTCTTCTCAGTTGTGATATGAATATTCAGCTCCAAAAGATTCAAGAAAAAACTTCATATTGACATAAAAATAATAATACTTCAAGCATACTAACTAAGCAATCATGTCTTCTCAAAATATCATGGCCAAATAAAGCTATCCCTACAAAATCATATAGTCTGTCTATGCTCTATCTTCACCACACAAAGTATTTAAATCATGCACAACCCCGATGACAAGCCGAGCAATTGTTTCATACTTTTGATGTTCTCAAACTTTTTCAATCTTCACGCAATACATGAGCGTGAGCCATGGACATAGCACTATAGGTGGAATAGAATGGTGGTTGTGGATAAGACAAAAAGGAGAAGATGGTCTCACATCAACTAGGCGTATCAACGGGCTCTGGAGATGCCCATTAATAGATATCAATGTGAGTGAGTAGGGATTGCCATGCAACGGATGCACTAGAGCTATAAGTGTATGAAAGCTCTAACTAAAACTAAGTGGGTGTGCATCCAACTCGCTTGCTCACGAAAACCTAGGGCATTTTGAGGAAGCCCATCATTGGAATATACAAGCCAAGTTCTATAATGAAAGATTCCCACTAGTATATGAAAGTGACAACATAGGAGACTCTCTATCATGAAGATCATGGTGCTACTTTGAAGCACAAGTGTGGTAAAATGATAGTAGCATTGTCCCTTTTATTTTTTTATTATTTTTTTATTTGGCCTTTCCCTTTTTTTATTTGGCCTTTATTTTTTTATTTGGCCTTTATTTTTTTATGGCCTTTCTCTTTTTTGGGACAATGCTCTATTGAATGATGATCATCACACTTCTATTTATTTACAACTCAATGATACAACTAGATACTAGAACAAAGTATGACTCTATATGAATGCCTCCGGCGGTGTACCGGGATATGCAATGAATCAAGAGTGACAAGTATGAAAGAATCATGAACAGTGGCTTTGCCACAAATACTATGTCAACTACATGATCTTGCTAAGCAATATGACAATGATGAATGTTCATGATGAATGGAATGGTGGAAAGTTGCATGGCAATATATCTCGGAATGGCTATGGAAATGCCATAATAGGTAGGTATGGTGGCTATTTTGAGGAAGGTATATGGTGGGTGTATGATACCGGCAAAAGGTGCGCGGTCTTAGAGAGGCTAGCAAAGGTGGAAGGGTGAGAGTGCGTATAATCCATGGACTCAATATAGTCATAAAGAACTCACATACTTATTGCAAAAATCTATTAGTTATCGAAACAAGGTACTATGAACATGCTCCTAGGAGGATAGATTGGTAGGAAAATACCATCGCTCGTCCCCGACCGCCACTCATAAGGAAGACAATCAATAAATAAATCATGCTCCGACTTCATCACATAACGGTTCCCCATACGTGCATGCTACGGGAATCACAAACTTCAACACAAATATTTCTCAAATTCATAACCACTCAACTAGCATGACTCTAATATCACCATCTCCATATCTCAAAACAATTATCAAGTGTCAAACTTCTCATAGTATTCAACACACTCATAAGAGAATTTTATTATTCTTGAATACCTAGCATATTAGGATTTTAAGCAAATTACCATGCTATTTAAGACTCTCAAAATAATCTAAGTGAAGCATGAGAGTTCATCTATTTCTATAAAATAAAACCACCACCGTGCTCTAAAAGGATATAAGTGAAGCACTAGAGCAAATGACAAACTACTCCGAAAGATATAAGTGAAGATCAATGAGTAGTCGAATAATTATGCAACTATGTGAATACTCTCTAACATTTAATAATTTCAGATCCTGGTATTCTATTCAAACAGCAAGCAAAGCAAAATAAAATGACATCTAAGAATAGCAAACATCATGTGAAGAAGCAAAAACTTAGGATCAACCGGTACTAACCGATAGTTGTTGAAGAAGAAAGGTGGGATGCCAACCGGGGCATCCCCAAGCTTATATGTTTGAGACTTCTTGAAATATTATCTTGGGGTGCCTGAGGCATCCCCAAGCTTGAGCTTTTGTGTCTCCTTAATTCCTCTCATATCATGGTCTCCCTAAATCTCAAAAGCTTCATCCACACAAAACTCAACAAGGACTCGTGAGATAAGTTAGTATAAACCATTGCAAAAACCTTATCATACTCTACTGTAGCAAATCACTAAAATTATTATTCAACATTTCATACTAAATGCCTCTGCATATTTAATAGTCCTATCCTCAAATAGAATCACTAAAGAAGCAACCATATGCAAACAATGCAAACATAACAGCAATCTGCCTAAACAGGATAGTCTGTAAAAAATGCTGCAACATCCATACTTCCCTAGCTCCAAAAATTATGAAATAAAATTCCCACTGTAGTAACTTTATCAGATCTTAATATTCAAAAGGTTTCAACATTTTATCACATTCTGACTTTTATAGGGAATTATTGCAACAGTGGTAAACTTTCTGTTTTCATACAGCAACATGTGGACTTCTAAAATAGGCATAGTAAAGGCTATCAATGCCACTTTTATTGAATAAAAGATGAAAAACATTGTTATAAATAACAGCAAGAAAATCCTAACAAAATAAATTGATTCTCCAAGCAAAACACATATCATGTGGTGAATAAAAATATAGCTCCAAGTAAAGTTACCGATGAACGAAGACGAAAGAGGGGCTACCTTCCGGGGCATCCCCAAGCTTAGGCTCTTGGTTGTCCTTGAATATTACCTTGGGGTGCGTTGGGCATCCCCAAGCTTAGGCTCTTGCCACTCCTTATTCCATAGTCCATTGAATCCTTACCCAAAACTTGAAAACTTCACAACACAAAACTTAACAGAAAACTCGTAAGCTCCGTTAGTATAAGAAAGTAAATCACCACTTCAAGGTACTGTAATGAACTCATTCTTTATTTATATTGGTGTTGAACCTACTTAATTCCAACTTCTCTATGGTTTATAAACTATTTTACTAGCCATAGATTCATCAAAGTAAGTAAACAACAAATGAAAAACAGAATCTGTCAAAAACAGAACAGTCTGTAGTGATCTGGATCAAACGTATACTTCTGGAACTCATAAAATTCTCAAATAAATTTCTGGACCTGAGAACTTTATCTATTAATCATATGCAAAAATAATTAAATAAATATCACCCTCCAAATAAAAATGGCAGCAATTCTCGTGAGCGCTAAAGTTTCTGTTTTTTACAGCATGATCAACAAGACTTCCCCCAAGTCTTCCCAAAGGATCTACTTGGCACAAACACTAATTAAACAACTAAAACCACATATAAACAGAGGCTAGATGAATTATTTATTACTAAACAGGAGCAAAAAGCAAGGAACAAAAATAAAATTGGGTTGCCTCCCAACAAGCGCTATCGTTTAACGCCCCTAGCTAGGAATGATAATGACAATGATGCTCACATAAAATATAAGAATTGAAATATAGAGAGAGCATCATGAAGAATATGACTAGCACATTTAAGCCTAACCCACTTCCTATTCATAGGGATTTTGTGAGCAAACAACTTATGGGAACAATAATCAACTAGCATAGGAAGGTAAAGCAAGCAAAACTTCAAAATTTTAAGCACATAGAGAGGAAACTTGATATTATTGCAATTCGTATAAGCATATATTCCTCCCTCATAGTAATTTTCAGTAGCATCATGAATGAATTTAACAATATAACTATCACAGAAAGCATTCTTTTCATGATCTACAAGCATAGAAAATTCACTACTCTCCACATAAGCAAAATTCTTCGGAATAGTGGGAGTATCATAAGAGACTTGAATACTATAAATTGTTCCCACGTTAAAGGAGTAATGTTCAGAGAAAGGGTACTCATAATCATGACAAGTTTTATAAATATAATCATCACTACTCTTTATAGCATAAGTTTTATCACAATAATCATCATAAGTAGCAACTTTGTTCTCATCATAATCACTTTGCATATCAAAACTTGAGAGGCTAAAAATATCATCATTATTAAACATAGCATCCCCAAGCTTGGGACAACCATTAATTGCAGCAAATATATTCTCAAATATGTCATCCTCATCAAACATAGCTTCCCCAAGCTTGGTCCTTTTCGTATCATAAGCATAATCACTTTCATCATTAATAGTATGGATAGCACCAATAGTATAGCAAACATTATTATCATATTCTTCCAAGCAAGTACCAAAAAGATTTTCAAGATCATAAGAAGTATCATTATCTTCCCAATCATAATCATCACAACAAGCAATAGGCATAACGAGATCATCATAAAGTGTATCATCTTCATTTTCATGAGGCACAACAATAATAGGAGCAACTTTATTTGGGAGAGGTACCTTGTCGGTGTCAAAACCGGCGGATCTTGGGTAGGGGGTCCGGAACTGTGCGTCTAGGCGGATGGTAACAGGAGACCGGGGACATGATGTTTTTACCCAGGTTCGGGCCCTCTCGATGGAGGTAAAACCCTACATCTTGCTTGATTAATATTGATGATATGGGTAGTACAAAAGTAGATCTACCATGAGATCAGAGAGGCTAAACCCTAGAAGCTAGCCTATGGTATGATTGTTATTCGTCCTACGGACTAAAACCCACCGGTTTATATAGATATCGGAGAGGGCTAGGGTTACACAGAGTCGGTTACAATGGTAGGAGATCTACGTATCCATATCGCCAAGCTTGCCTTCCACGCCAAGGAAAGTCCCTTCCGGACACGGGACGAAGTCTTCAATCTTGTATCTTCATAGTCCAGGAGTCCGACCGAAGGTATAGTCCGGCTATCCGGACACCCCCTAATCCAGGACTCCCTCAGTAGCTCCTGAACCAGGCTTCAATGACCACGAGTCCGGCGTGCAGATTGTCTTCGGCATTGCAAGGCGGGTTCCTCCTCCAAGTACTTCATAGAAGATTTTGAACACAAAGGTAGTGTCCGGCTCTGCAAAATAAGTTTCCACATATTGCCATAGAGAGAATAATATTTACAAAAATCTAATCTACTGACGTATTCCGTAGCGTGACATCACACCACGGCCAAGTCTTTATTCAAATCGTTTTACTGTCCCACCTCAGTGCATTTAGCGAGGCGGTTTCCTTGGCACGTCTTGTCAAAACAGAGATCATGTCCCCTTATTCCGGGATTCTCATCAATACGGGTGTGGGTAAACCAACCGTGCCATTGATTACGGCGATTGGGAGATAAGCGAGTTTTACCAGGCTGGTGGGGACGCATAGTCGCATCCACCCATATAAGGGGATAAGGATCCACCTTTTCATCCACGCCTTCTTCCTCCTTTGCCTATCCATTTCCGCGCACTCGAGCTCCAGCGCCCAAGTCCGCACACCCCACCTCAACCTTCTCCAGCCATGTCCGGAGTGGGAGGCAAGTGGATGGTCTCCTCCGTCACGGAGGGACACATCAAAAAACTGAGGAAGGCCGGATACTTGTCTAACGATATTGCGCACCGGCTTCCCGAAGAGGGGTAGCTCATCCCCACCCCAAGGCCCCATGAGAGGGTGGTGTTCCTCCCCCATTTCCTTTGCGGACTGGGCTTCCCTCTCCACCCATTTGTCCGGGGGCTCATGTTCTACTATGGCCTGGATTTCCACGATCTGGGCCCGAACTTTGTCCTCAACATCTTGGCGTTTATCGTCGTGTGTGAGGCTTTCCTCTACATCCGCCCCCATTTCGGCCTATGGCTCAAGACTTTCAATGTCAAGCCGAAGGTGGTGCGCGGCACCCAGGCGGAGTGCGGAGGCGCCATGGTGGGCAAGATGCCCAACGTCCTATGGCTCGAGGGCTCCTTCGTGGAGTCCCTAAAGGGGTGGCAATCGGGGTGGTTTTACATCACCGAGCCACGCGACCCTAATGGGTCGCAGCCCCCGAGTTCCGATCTGGACCCCCTACGCGGCTCACCTCCTGGAAAGAGACGGGCCTCTCGTGGGGTAAAAAAGGAGAGCTGACCGGACTCCAAAAATGCGTCCAAACCCTGGTAGACAAGAAGCTCAAACTTGTCAACGTAGTCCAGGTTATGCTCATCCGCCGGATCCTCCCGTGTCAACAACGAGCTTTCAACCTGTGGGAGTTTGACCCGGCGTAGCACCGAACTCTGAGCAGGCTCTTCGACACGACGTATGAAGATGCCTGGAAGGTGCTTTTCAAGGGCGCCGAGGCCCTCGCATCCGCTACCGAGGATCACGGATTCAGCATGCAGCGTCGCGCTAGTGCGGTAAGCTGTTTTTACCTTTACAGGGTATTAGTTTTTCATAGTTTGACTCCATGCGGGATCTAAGCTCCCTTACCTTTGACAGGATTGGCAGGAGACGTCTGGACAAATCAACTATCCGGCTCCTTTGCCCGAAGGCCCAGCGGACGCTCGCTTGGCGAAGCTGCTGGTTCCGACACCCTATGTGGTGCCGGAGAAGAAGGCCAAGAAGAAGGCCACGGGGACTCGAACGAGTGCCCGACGCCTGGAGGTGTCGGATTCATCATCCGACGACTCCAAGACGCACTCCTCTCGTGAAGACGAGGAGGAGGAAGAAGAGACCTCTCCCCCTCCAGCGGGGGGAGGGAAGAAAAGGAAGGCCGCCCCAACTGGGGAGGCCGAAGGGTCCAAGAAGGGGAAGACCCTTCCTCCGGACTACTCCACCAACGCCGACGACGGCGAAGAGGAGTGGCCGCACAGGGCCAAGCCCCTGGCGAGATCGTAAGTATTCGGACACCAGAGAAATTCATAGTGTTCCTTTCTTGAACAGCTCCTCCTTACGCCGAATATGACTATGCAGTCCGCCCAAGGCCGGGCTCGACGAGTCGTCGAGCGGCTCCCTGGATTCGTCGAATGTGAATTCGCTTCCAAGGGCTACCTCCCCCACCCTACAGACGACGCCGAGGTGGCGTCCCAACAGGTTCAAGCCAGGAGGAGGTGGTCCTGGAGGCACCGCAAGGCGACCTCCCGGACTCCAGGTGTAAAGGGGATAGAGCCCCCAAGGGCTCCAAGTCCGGCCTTGAGAGGCCGGACACCGCGCCGGAACCTTCAAGGGTTCCGGACTCCGGTAGGCAGCCTCCTTCCAAGAGGAGCAAGCCTACCGAGCCGGTGACCTTCGTCCAGCCGGAGGCACCGGACAATTTGCTGGAGGTGCTTAACGGCGCCTCCATCGATGAGGAGCACCACACTATTATGAGTGCGGTGATCCAGAAGGTTCAGTCCGCCAAGAGCGGATTGACTGAAGCCTGTGCCAGCCTTCTAACAAGCTTTGAGGTAAGTAAAGAATATGTAAAAATATTACCGCATAGACAGTAACCCCTGATGCTCTGTTCGGCGTTCGAAAAGAAAAGCCAAATAGAGGATCTAATAACATTCGTAGGAGTCAAACATAATCAAGTCAATATGCGTATGCAGGCTTCGCTGCTGGCCTCCGCCGCATTGACCGTGGAGGTGGATACGCTGAAGCAAAACCTCGCGCGGTCAGAGAATGAGCTCGGCCATGCCAAGAGGCAACTCGAGGCGAAGGAAGGTAAGTAATACTTGCGCAAGTATATAGAGAAGATGTGGTTGCAAAAAATGACAGGATCAACGTGCTATTATAGGGGCCACGACCGAGGTGGCAACCCTTAAGAAAGCGCTGTCCAAGGCCAAAAACAGAGCGGCCGCGGAGCGCACAGAGAGAGGGAAATAGGAGGCGTGGGTGGAGGAGTTGCAGAAAGAGCTCCAGGCTCTCGTGAAAAAGCACGAGAGTTTGGAGCTTGACTCAAAGACGCAAGCGTCCGAGCTTGCGGCAGCCCTCGAAAGCGCGAAGTCTGCCAAGGCCGAAGCCCAGAAAGCCCTCCAAGAAATTGAAGCGATGAAGAAGATAGCGGCGGGTAAGGCATTCATTATGCAAAGCGAGCACATGAAAGTGAATTACTTGTTACTTACCTGAGTCCGGAGCTCTCCAGGAGCATTCGCAAATTTGCCCCGTAGTGCGTCTGATGCCGCAGCCTACTACCGATCCGATGAGGGGAGCTCTACGGAGAAGGTGTTCTGGTCTCAGTATGCTGAGGCCGGACACCTGGTGCCTTTGAGCGACCAGCTGAAGCAAATGGTCGAGCTCCACAAGGTGGCCGAACAGGCCATAAAGGGCCTCATAGTTCGGCTTTGGCCTGGAGAGGCTCTGCCTGGGAGCTACTTCGGGCTGGTGAGGCGGCTGGTGGATGCCTGTCCACGGCTTGAAGTAATCAAGCGCTCCGTCTGCATCGAAGGTGCCCGTAGGGCGCTTTCCCATGCTAAAGTGCACTGGGGCAAGATGGATGCGGAGAAGCTGGTGAAGGATGGGCTGCCGCCGGGCAAGGAGCATCGTGTCCCGGAAGCGTATTATGAGGGCGTCCTGAAGGGCGCCCGCCTTATAGCGGATGAATGCTCCAAAGATGTAATTTTTGAGTAAACTCGCATTTGTGATCCTATACGCTGAAAACTTGTTCATATGCGCTAAGCAACGCTTTTGAATTTAAAATATTACTTTCTGTGTGGCCGTTTATTAAATTTGAGAGATGGCGAGTCGTCGGCTTCTGCCCCCATGCCACAAGTGCTGGGGTGTTCGAGATAAACATGAGCGCTCTTTTTCCCATTCTTGGGTCCTTCGAGGGAGGCGCTCAACACAATGAACAAGGCAATCAAACTATAATGCTTGAACACTCTCACTTAGCCATAGAATTCTATAATTTTAAATTTCGGCGAAGCCCCTAGTGTTCGGAAGACCGAGTTCGGGGTGCTATCCATGCCTAGGCCGGACAAAGCTGACTCCTCGCTCTAAGCGGCATAAGTCTTTAGGGACTCGAAAACCTCTCGAACAGTGACTAGCTCTCGCCTCATAATGACAGTCAGTTTTAGCTTTCTCTATTGAGGTGCTTAGCCCAGCTCAACTGGGGCACAATCGCAGTAGTTCTCCTAGTGCTACCTTAGCCTATATAACGGAACGTAAGGTACCAAAACATAGGAGCCGGGCAAACCCAACTATTGACCCAAGACATGATTCGGAGCCGATGCATATAATGCTATAAGTTCGTGGTGCCGCACTTGTGAAGGTGTTTGGACTTATCACACCGTATTGTGGGGTACTTAAGCCCCTGGCGTATTGGCCGTACCAAAGTGTACGGGTGCAACATGTCATTAATGAACATATATTCGTAAAAAAGAGTAATGCAATAATAGACTGAAGCTATGCATTATTTATTTAAAAAAGCTGCGATCAAAGCAGAACGATACAAATAGTGCAATAAGCAAAAGATGGGACTATTTAACATGTCCTTTCCAGGGGCGAGCTGCAGAATGTTATGTGAAACAGGTATACTGCTCGTTATAGAGACCACCTGAGAGTTCCATAGTGCGACGTAGCTTTCTGCTTCCCTGGTTGTATCGTTTGTGCAGCAATTGTACTGCCAGACAAGCCTTCCGAAGAATGGAGTCCTGAAAATAAGAGAAAATTAAGAAATCGGTAGCCCCTAGTGCGGTTTAAGCCGCGTTTCGGGCGTGCCGTGATGGTGCCCCTCCCCCTGTGCCCATGGTATTTCCAGAGTATAGTTATGTATGCGCAACACTGGTTTCGCAAGTTCGCGAGGGCTGGGGTTGGGGCCGCATTGCTACGCTTGCTCGGAACGTGTCAGGCGGTCTTGTTGTAGGTCACTCCGGGTGCTCTTGACGGTGTCCAGACGTTTAATGGCCGGACTGGAGAATTGCCTTGAGAGGCTGCTTTGTACTTCCACTGCGATAGCCGCCGTATGCTCCTCCGTTCGGAGAGAGTGTTCGGTGTTTCCATTGACCGTGATGACTCCTCGAGGGCCTGGCATCTTGAGCCTGAGGTATGCATAGTGCGACACCGCATTGAACTTGGCAAATGCGGTTCACCCGAGCAGTGCGTGATAGCCACTGTGGAACGGGACTATGTCGAAGATTAACTCCTCACTTCGGAAATTATCCGGAGATCCGAAGACCACTTCAAGTGTAACTGAGCCTGTACAGTTGGCCTCTACACCTGGTATGACGCCTTTAAAGGTCGTTTTAGTGGGTTTAATCCTCAAGGGATCGATGCCCATTTTCCGCACTGTATCCCGGTAAAGCAGGTTCAGGCTGCTGCCGCCGTCCATAAGGACTCTAGTGAGGTGAAATCCATCAATAGTTGGGTCTAGAACCAATGCGGCGAATCCGCCATGACGGATGCTAGTGGGGTGGTCCCTTCGATCAAAAGTGATCGGGCAAGAAGACCATGGGTTAAACTTTGGGGCGACTGGCTCCATCGCGTATACGTCCCTTAGCGCACGCTTCCGCTCCCTCTTGGGGACGTGTGTTGCGTATATCATGTTCACCGTCCGCACTTGTGGGGGAAAACCTTTCTGTCCACTGTTGTTCGGTGGGCGGGGCTCCTCCTCGTCATCGCTATGCAGCCCCTTGTCTCTGCTTTCGGCATTTAACTTGCCTGCCTGCTTGAACACCCAACAATCCCTGTTGGTGTGATTGGCTGGTTTTTCGGGGGTGCCATGTATCTGGCATGAGCGGTCGAGTATTCGGTCCAAACTGGACGGGCCCAGAGTATTTCTTTTGAATGGCTTTTTCCGCTGACCGGGTTTAGAGCCTCTAAATCTGGCATTAACTGTCGTATCCTCAGCATTGTCGCTGTTAATGCGGCGCTTTTGCTTGTTGCGACGTGACCTGCCACTGCTGTCCTTGGTATCCGAATTACCAGGGCTCTTGGTCATGTTATTGTTGCGAGCTAGCCAGCTGTCTTCTCCCGCGCAAAAGCGGGTCATAAGTGTCGTGAGGGCTGCCATAGATTTTGGCTTTTCCTGCCCTAGGTGTCGTGCAAGCCACTCGTCACGGATGTTATGCTTGAAGGCTGCTAGGGCCTCTGCATCCGGACAGTCGACGATTTGATTTTTCTTGGTTAGGAACCATGTCCAGAATTGTCTGGCCGATTCCTCTGGCTGCTGAATTATGTGGCTAAGGTCATCGGCGTCTGGTGGTCGCACATAAGTGCCCTGGAAATTGTCGAGGAATGCGGTTTCCAGGTCCTCCCAACAACCAATTGATTCTGCTGGCAAGTTGTTAAGCCAATGTTGAGCTGGTCCTTTAAGCTTGAGTGGGAGGTATTTGATGGCGTGTAGGTCATCACCGCGGGCCATGTGGATATGAAGGAGATAGTCCTCGATCCATACCGCAGGATCTGTTGTGCCATCGTATGATTCGGTGTTCACGGGTTTGAAACCCTCGGGGATTTGATGATCCATTACTTCATCTGTGAAGCATAGTGGGTGTGCGGCGCCTCTGTATTGGGCTATATCACGACGCAATTCAAACGAGCTTTGTCTACTGTGTTCGGCCCGGCCGGATTTACTGTATCCGGAGTGACGATTACCGTCTTGTGCCATGGGGCGCCCACGCGATCCGTAGATCAATCTTGTTTGCCTTGCCTTGGCCTCCAATATATCTCGCAGGTCTGGCGCATTTTCCCGTGCCTTGGTATTTTTTGAGCGGCGCCGGGGTGCAGCTTGAGTGGAGGGCCAAGAGGCCTCTCTGTCGCGGCCACGGGGTGGCCGGTCGGCCGCATCATGCGCTGGTGATGTAGGTTTAGGTGCTTCCTCCTCTAATCGGGGTAGCAGCCTGCGCTTTGGGTAGCTCTTGGAGGGGCGTTCGAGTTCATACTCTTCGGCCGCAAGCACTTCAGTCCATCTGTCGGCTAGCAAATCTTGATCAACTCTAAGCTGTTGCTGTTTTTTCTTGAGGCTGCTTGCCGTGGCCATAAGCCTGCGTTTGAAACGCTCTTGTTCGACGGGATCCTCCGGCACGACAAATTCGTCGTCGTCGAGGCTTGCCTCGTCTTCGGAGGGAGGCATATAATTATCGTCCTCGACCTCTTTGTCTGCCGCTCTCTCATGAGGGCTGGCTTCTCCATCCTCCTGTGCTGAATCTTACTGGAGGTGGTTGTCTTCGGCACTGTCCGGGGTGTTATTATCTCCCATGCCAGAATCACCGTTTTTTGCTTTGGCGGGATTTAGAGCGGCGCCGCTGACGCCGGCGCTTAGGCTGCTTCTTGGAGGGGTCATCCTCCGCTGTTCCATCGCCATTGCTTTCTTTTGGGGTGTCCACCATGTATATATCATACGACGAGGTGGCTTTCTAGTGCCCTATAGGCGCTTGTTCTTGATCATCTCCTGCATCGGCGTCCATACCGTCGATGTCTTCGGAGTCGAAGTCGAGCATGTCGGTTAAATCATCGACAGTGGCTACGAAGTGGGTGGTGGGTGGGCTTTGAATTTCTTCATCATCCGCATCCCAACCTTGCTGACCATAGTCCGGCCAGGGCTCTCTTGATAAAGAGAGAGACTTTAGTGAATTCAGAATATCGTCGAAGGGCAAGTGCTGAAAGATGTCCGCGGCGGCGAACTCCATGATCGGCGCCCAATCGGGTTCGATCGGTAGTGGCGCGGAGGGCTCAGAGTCTGGAGAGGAGTCCGGCTCCTTGGAGTCACGGGCTTCGCAGAGAATAGGGCTGGTGTTCGGCTCGATCGCCGTAGAGATTGCAGCCCCTGAGGTGGTGTCCAACCACCCATCCTCGATTGGCGCAGTTGGCTCCGAATTAAGGGTCGGAGCTGATGCGGGTGCGGCCTCCAGGGCACTGTTCGGCGGCAGAGCTAGATCATGCCCATCATGATAGTGCGGCGCGCTCGGCTGCGGCTCGAATCTGTCGAAGATCAAGTCTCCGCGGAGGTCGGTTGTGTAGCTCAAACTTCCAAATTTGACCTGATGGCCAGGGGCGTAGCTTTCGATCTTCTCCTGATGGACAAGCGAATTGGCCCGCAGTGCAAAGCCGCCAAATACGAAGATCTGTCCGGGGAGAAAAGTCTCACCCTGGATTGCATCACTGTTGATGATTGGAGAAGCCATCGGGCCTAAAAGTGATGACACAGAGGAACTCTCAATGAAAGCACCAATGTCGGTGTCAAAACCGGCGGATCTAGGGTAGGGGGTCCCGAACTGTGCGTCTAGGCGGATGGTAACAGGAGACCGGGGACACGATGTTTTTACCCAGGTTCGGGCCCTCTCTATGGAGGTAAAACCCTACGTCCTGCTTGATTAATATTGATGATATGGGTAGTACAAGAGTAGATCTACCACGAGATCAGAGAGGCTAAACCCTAGAAGCTAGCCTATGGTATGATTGTTGTTCGTCCTACGGACTAAAACCCTCCGGTTTATATAGACACCGGAGAGGGCTAGGGTTACACAGAGTCGGTTACAATGGTAGGAGATCTACATATCCATATCGCCAAGCTTGCCTTCCACGCCAAGGAAAGTCCCTTCCGGACACGGGACGAAGTCTTCAATCTTGTATCTTCATAGTCCAGGAGTCCGGCCGAAGGTATAGTCCGGCTATCCGGACACCCCCTAATCCAGGACTCCCTCATACCTTATTACCTGTCTTCCTTTTTCTTTTATTCCTCTTCACCACATCATGTGGGGGTTCAATCCTCTTTTTGGAGCTCCTTATTAATGAGATTGGTTGAATAGAAGGTTCCTCCTGATTACCTGATTCATCATAAGAAATAATAGGAGAATATTGGGAAGTCTGTTCCCTTTTGTTAGCATTCTCTTCATCTTCTATTTGTTTTCTTTTCTTTATGTAATTGGCAATATAAGGATTTTCAATGCAATTCACCGCACAATACATATAAATCTTCTCTATATCAAAATCAAGAACTCTATCAAGATTAAACTTTGGAATACCCTCAGTTATACGTTTCATTTCTTCATAACCCAAAAGAAGGCTAAGCTCTTTATGATGCTCAAGGGTAATCAAATTATCACAATGTTTGGACACGACTTGATCATGAAAGAAATAGCATTGCAGCTTTAAATGACCATGTTCATTGCAAAGTTCACAAGGGGCACGGAAAATATTGAATATTTCAGCACATTCATCTAGCTCTTCTTGCAACAATTTGGTTTCTAAGTAATTATGCCTCCTGCAATATCTATCTTCCCTATTTGGTGTGTACTTGCAAACCCAATCTACTCCACAAAAATTGACATGTTTATAGGAGACATTTTCATCATAGCTAGTGCAATCATTATTAGCATCATGGATATTCAAAGAATTCGTACTAACAACATTGCAATCATGCTCATCATTCAAATATTTAGTGCCAAACATTTTATAGATTTCTTCTTCTAGCACTTGAGCACAATTATCCTTTCCATCATACTCACGAAAGATATTAAAAAGGTGAAGCATCTGAGACAAACTCAATTCCATTTTTAGTTTTCTTTTATAAAATAAACTAGTGAGAAAACAAGAAACTAAAAGACTCGATTGCAAGATCTAAAGATATACCTTCAAGCACTCACCTCCCCGGCAACGGCGCCAGAAAATAGCTTGATGTCTACTACACAACCTTCTTCTTGTAGACGTTGTTGGGCCTCCAAGTGCAGAGGTTTGTAGGACAGTAGCAAATTTCCCTCAAGTGGATGACCTAAGGTTTATCAATCCGTAGGAGGCATAGGATGAAGATGGTCTCTCTCAAGCAACCCTGCAATCAAATAACAAAGAGCCTCTTGTGTCGCCAACACACCCAATACAATGGTAAATTGTATAGGTGCACTAGTTCGGCGAAGAGATGGTGATACAAGTGGTATATGGATAGTAGATATGGGTATTTGTAATCTGAAATTATAAAAACAGCAAGATAAGGAATGATAAAAGTGAGCGTAAATGGTATTGCAATGCTAGGAAACAAGGCCTCGGGTTCATACTTTCTCTAGTGTAAGTTCCCTGAACAATACTAACATAATTGTATCACATAACTATCCCTCAACATGCAACAAAGAGTCACTCCAAAGTCACTAATAGTGGAGAACAAACGAAGAGATTATGGTAGGGTACGAAACCACCTCAAAGTTATTCTTTCCAATCAATCCGTTGGGCTATTCCTATAAGTGTCACAAACAGCCCTAGAGTTCGTACTAGAATAACACCTTAAGACACAAATCAAACAAAACCCT
The DNA here is from genome assembly GCF_018294505.1 of Triticum aestivum. Classification (NCBI taxonomy): domain Eukaryota; kingdom Viridiplantae; phylum Streptophyta; class Magnoliopsida; order Poales; family Poaceae; genus Triticum; species Triticum aestivum. The sequence goes on from NC_057812.1 coordinate 207,138,145, forward strand.
AATGTCACCTAGATACTCAATGTCACCTCAAGTATCCGTGGGTATGATTATACGATATGCATCACACAATCTCAGATTCATCTATTCAACCAACACAAAGGACCTCAAAGAGTGCCCCAAAGTTCTACCAGAGAATCACAACGAAAACGTGTGCCAACCCCTATGCATAGGTTCATGGGCGGAACCCGCAAGTTGGTCACCGAAACATACATCAAGTGGCACATGGTATCCCATTGTCACCACAGATATCCACGGCAAGACATACATCAAGTGTTCTCAAATCTTTAAAGACTCAATCCGATAAGATTACTTCAAAGGGGAAACTCAATTCATTACAAGAGAGAAGAGAGGGAGGAGAAACATAAGATCCAACTATAATAGCAAATCTCGCGATACATCAAGATCGTGCCAAATCAAGAACACGAGAGAGAGAAAGGGAGAGAGAGAGATCAAACACATAGCTACTGGTACATACCCCGAGGGAGAACTACTCCCTCCTCGTCATGGAGAGCACCGGGATGGTGAAGATGGCCACTGGGGAAGGATTGCCCACTCCGGCAGGGTACCAGAACGGGTCTAGATTGGTTTTCGGTGGCTACGGAGGCTTCTGGCGGTGGAACTCCCGATCTATTGTGCGTTCTGGAAGTTTTAGGGTATATGAAGTTATATAGGCAGAAGAAGCACGTCAGGGGAGCCACGGGGGCCCCACGAGGCAGGAGGGCGCGCCCTAGGGGGTGGGCGCGCCCCCACCCTTGTGGGCAGCTCCTGTATCTTTTGACGTGGGGTCCAAGTCCATCAGGTGTGTTTCCTTCCAAAAATAACTTCTCCAGTTGATTTCATTCCGTTTCGACTCTGTCTGATATTCCTTTTCTTCAAAACACTGAAATAGGCATAAAACAACAAATCTGGGCTGGGCCTCCGGTTAATAGGTTAGTCCCGAAAGTAATATAAAAGTGGATAATAACGCCCAATATTGCCCAAAACAGTAGATAATATAGCATGGAGCAAACAAAAATTATAGATACGTTGGAGACGTATCACTCATACATCATGGACGTGCATCAACTTAACTCCATTTGAACTATAATCTCTTCAGAAAATAGGATTGGCCGGATTCAGATAGCACAAATTCAGTCTGCAAAATCTCCAATTCCTTCATGGTTACCTTAGTGTCTTGTTTCATTTTTTTTGACTCCTGCATCTAATACCTGCATGTCCAGTCTCAACTTGTTGATTATACGTTGACAATCATGTACATGTTGTCTTGCCACCTCTAGTTGATGCTCGAGAACATCAACACATTCCAATTCCAATCCATAATCATTCGGTAACGGCCATGCCGCACTGCTTGCAGATCTTTGTGTTGATGTCACTTTATCCTGAAATGTTTCTGTAAGTCACATGACTAGGGCAAAAATATAGTTACAACAGTGAAGCGAACAAGACACTATTTTGTACTACATGGCAAAATAGGACTAACAATATTGTTACATGTCACTTACAAAAAAATGTTACACGTCATGAAGCATAAGCAGGTGATATTTTAAAAATTATAAAAAACATAGTCTGTGCAGCCTGCATACAGAAATCCCTCTTAGCTCACCAGAGGAGCATGATGTTGGGGCCCAATCGAAAACACAGTCAAGTTACAAATTTAGACAGCATGTTGCGTATAAGTAAGCAAGCAGTTGGCCATTCCGTGCCTCAATTAAAGTCTTAGGGAGCATAATGAACAACAGAGGGTTTCATACAAACATACTACAGCAGGCAAAACTATGCAATCATTAGCGTAGTATAAACTAGATTGTGAGCCTCATGCAATAATAGTTGGTTAATAGACTTAAAAGCTTCAGGCACACTTCGGCAGAGTAATTAAATGGTAAGGCCTTTAATTATGTCAACTAATAGTGATACAAGTACCGAACATCAGGCATGATTATTTGGGCATGTCATTAACTGAGGACAAATAAAGCAATTGAAAAGAGAAAATTAACTATGCCTGAAACAAACAAGGAATTGAACTATTGAGTTGCATATAGTGACTTACCTTAGCAGGTTGAAGAGGCTCAGCGCAGCTCCTACTTCTCTTGCAAGGCTCCTTCCTAACATCTTGTACTTGGAAATCCTCAATCTTATCTTCATTGCACCCCCTCTGCAAGGTGACACAAACTAGTTACTCGTCTCCTTGGAAGATAAATATGCATACTTTCCAGTCTGTGAACACAAAAGAATGAGATTATAACAAAACAACACCACATAATGAAACATGCCACATCTCTTGCACTTGCACACAATGAAATGAGCATTTACTATGCCTGCACTATGTAAAAACTAGGCATTACTTCGAACTGGATCTCCAGGTACTCTTGGAGAGCCTACTGTAGTGTACAACCAAACCTTTATGTCACCTATGAGTTAGACAAGGCCCCACTACAACAGCCCTTAGTGTTTAAATCATTGACAAGCTCTGTTAGAGTGTTATGTCAAGAACAACAAGTAATCAAAGCAAACAGTCCTAGTATGGCTGGCTGATGCAAACAAGCAATTGAACATATGTGTGAGCAAATCTTACATATCAAGAAAAGAAGCAAAGAAGGAGGCTTAAAGACCATCACTTGACTGACCAGACTTAAGGGGCATTTAAACATCATGTGCAACATATGAACTAACATAAACATTGCATATTCCAGATTCTACAATGGAATGCACATGTATTAGGTTATGCCATGTATGATGATGCCTAAATGTACAGATAGCAGGCAGGAGTGATTCATCATTGCACGCACAATTGAATTGCAGGTTAAGGGCCAGTTCGATTCCGCCTTTTCAAGGCATATTGTCAAAATAAGCCATAAAAGATGTAAAGAAGTCATTTTTGAGTTATGGGCTTGGGCTTAACTAATTTCGCTTTGGAGGGGGGGTGTTTCGGGTAGAACCTCACTAAGAATTGAAGGGAAGGGGAATAGTGAAATGACTCTGTTGTCTGCCTATATTACACTCAAAATGCAACTACTGACGCCCGTGTCACACCTGACCCTCAAGTAAAAACAAACACGCAAGCATTCATTGCCCTGCCCGCTTGCATATCCTCTCCCCTTTCCACTATACGTTGAATTGCTATGAGCTGCTTCTGCTGCTGCTATATGATGCATTTCTATGAGCTGCTCCTGCTGCTATATGATGAATTGCTATGAGCTGCTGCTGCTGTATGATGAGTTTCTATGAGCTGCTGCTGCTATATGATGAATTGCTATGAGATGCTGCTGCTATATGATGAGTTGCTACAAGCTGCTCCTGCCGCTGCTATATGATGAGTTGCTACAAGCTGCTCCTGCTGCTGCTATATGATGAATTGCTATGAGCTGCTCCTGCTGCTGCTATATGATGAATTGCTATGAGCTGCTCCTCCTGCTGCTATATGATGAATTGCTATGAGCTGCTGCTGGTATATGATGAATTGCAGACTGCTGCTGCTGTATGATGAGTTGCTATGAGCTGCTGCTGCTATATGATGCTTTCAGGTGGTGCTGCTATACGATAATAACCAGCCACTTGGACCATCGAATTTCAATAAATAATTGTTCTTCATTTAAATGTGGGTCATGCGTTCTTCGTTTAAATTAGGCAATGGGATCTCTATGGAAAACATTGACCAAAGTAGATTGTGCCAAGTAGATGGTATCTTTGTATTTGCATTTTGAGCAAATAGTGATGGTCTGTTTTCCTATCATATTAATTACTGCACTGGGTTCAATTTGTGATGTTTGCAAGTCAAATTAATTTCCATATGGGCAGCAAAATGAAAAAAAATATAATGCAATCTAGACTTTCCACTGATCATACCAAAGATAAGCTGAAAACACAATGAAAAGAACTGGTTGGCTTATTACATGGAGCTTATATTCACAGGTGCTTATTTTCTTAGGATAACTCGTAATAACTGTTCCTAAGAAACTTGGCTAATAGAACTGGCATACAAATAACATGTCACGATGATTGCAATGGAGGAGTGACGTACCATGGCACACTGTATAGGCTCACCACTGCCTCTCCTTTTTTTGCGATGTTCCATGAAATTTCCACATACATCTTGTACTTTTTCATTGTGTAACCCTATCTGCAAGTTGACACGGCTAATTTCAGACATCTCTACGTGATACTACATTGCATATCCCTTGCGCATATTTAAACCACCAATTAACGACGACTCTGTATGCTGGACTAGCAGGCACTATAAGGGAGCCTAATGTAGTGCACTGGAATTCCTACATGCCACCTATGATTTTGTGTAATGTACTGCCCCTGTTCCTAAATATATGTCTTTGTAGAAATTCCAGTATGGACCACATACAGATGTATATAGACGCATTTTCGAGTGTAGATTCACTCATTTTGCTCCGTATGTAGCCTATAGTGGAATCTCTAGAAAGACTTATATTTAGGAACGGAGGTATGAGGTAGTATCATGTATGACATCTACATATCTAATTTAGCAGCCAGTAGTATAAATCATTGTCTGCACAAAGGGATTACTGGTCGAAAATCCTAGCAAAGCACGTTGGCAGACACAGAACAATACAAGAGAGAGAGACGTGCTTATAAGATCATAGCAATGCCTCAGTCCAGGATCTTGGTTAGCCAAGCTGTTAGATCCAGAAGAAACATCGTCCTTGTAGTTTTTGCCAGCTGCATAACAGGTAACAGCGACCAGTTAGTATATTTGAAGTACATCGGGCAGGTGATGCTGGACGGGTTTAAAGGTGACAAGTACCTAGGCCGTGGCGGGTGCTTGGCATCTCTCCAGACTGTGGGAATCAGGTTAGAAATGTCGAGGGTGATGACGCTACGCTGGCTGTCGGGGTCCGGTAAGGAGATCTAGAACCGTCGAGTAGGGTGTTTGTGGAGCGGCTCTGGTAGGGTGGACTACGGTGTGGGCGAAGCGGATCTATGGCCGTGCACGAGGGCGTAGGTGAAGCTGCTCCAGTGGTTGGGTTAAGGATGGCGCCGATGATGTGGATCTGCGGCCATGGACGGGGCGTCAGAAGTTGCTCCGGTGGTTGGGTTAAGGGTGGTGTCGATGATGCGGATCTGCGGCCGTGGATGGGGCGTGAGAAGCTGCTCCGGTAGGTTGGATGAGGGTGCGAGGAAGCGGATCTGAAGCCGTGGACTTGTGAGTTGGCAAAGCGGCCCCGGTAGGGTTGAGAATGACATAGGCGAAGCTACTCCGGTAGGGTTGAGGAAGGTGTCGGCGAAGCGGCTCCGGTAGGGTTGAGGAAGGTTTCGGCGAAGAGGATCAGAGGCCGTCGACGGGGGTGTCGGTGGGGCAGCTCCGAGGGGTGTGGATGAAGCGTCTCCGGTGGGAGTACGAATGAGCCGCTACAGATGCGCGACGGTTGACGAGAGTACCGGCGAAGCAGATCAGGTGCCGTGGACAAGGCCGACACTGAATGGGATGTGGTACAGTGGTGGATGAGCAGTCTACTTGTTTCTAGGGGAGGTGGGAGGGGTAGATGCGGCCAGCAGAAGCAGATCCGGCGAGGTGGACGCCGCTGGCAGTGAATGGGCTATGGTACGCCGGTGAATGAGCAGTCTAGGGTTTCGAGAGGGGAGGGGAGAAAGGTCGATGAAGTACGGACGGCGTGATGTAAGATGCTTTGGTGCTGTGGAGTTAGTCGTTCTTGCAGGAGGGGGAGAGGAAATGGGGGTGCCATGTAGTGGGGGAACCGGAAGTTACCAAAGCAGCCCCGACCTATCATGTAGATGAGGGTGGTATTGTAACTGTTGGTCTCCGTGCACCAAGGACAAAAGGGGGATTTCGCATGCTAAAGACTAAGGTGGCGGAAATTTTAGAAGGAGGCGGGAGATTTTGCCGCCCGCTCGATCGTTCGTATCCAGTTTCAACAAATTTTGGACCGTGCTAGCGGGAAGGTCATGCTAGACTGTGTACACGGGGCACGCGTCAGCAGTTAATAACTAGTGTGAAGTCCACCCCAGAAAAAAGACAATAACTCGGGATGATGCGTCGATAACTTGGATGTTCACACGGGCGCGGCCAATCGTACGGGTGTAGTGGCGCGTTCACAAAAAAAAGGATCAAACGCTCAGCCTATGTATTTCTCGTGTAAATAGATGATTTAGTGCCATTGGTTATTTACTTTAAACATAATGCATTGACGTGTTAGTGTAGAGGCGCACAAAAAGAAATGGATATTGTAGTCAGCTACTTAAAAGTGTTACCTCATATGATTACATAGCCTCCATTTCATAAATTGCGTACTCGTTGAATTCATATATGAATATTACATATATTACTTCAAAATAGAAACTTAAATCATCCAAGACTAATGAATTTGAATGCAAGAGTAACAATGGTGCATGTTCATGATAGCTACATTGGTTGTTTGAAGAAACATCACTGTAACTTTGGCATGCACAACTAAAAAGGCTTATTTAAATAGAAAAAATGTGATATGTGAGTGTCCAATCTTTATAGCGTTGAATCGATATTGTACCTTTGGCCACGATACGAAATAGATATTGACTTATGTTCAAGCGATGCACGTCCACGATCGCTAGATAGTGATACATGAATGAATTGTGCAATCTCTCTCACACGCATACATATCTCATTTCCCTGTGGGCATCGGAATCACACACGCGCACTTCATGTATTTCTCTCCCTCCGCCAGGGTTAAATTCGTCTTTCTACCCCGTCCTACAAGTCTCTCACATAGAAACACACACGCTCTCTATGTCTAACACGCCCACCCCTATAATTCCGCCCACCCATAGCCACTAATGTCTCTCACACATATGCTATCTACCTATCCCTTAATATAGCTAGATATGTGTCACACAAACTTCTTCTCCCTACTAGCAAGATGCCCATGCGTTGCACGGAACATCAAGATGCATTTGTATGAGAAGTTTATCTTGTGGGAGAAAAGGATGAATGAGGGAATGCCTTATTTGCAAATGCAGAGAGGGGTGTGGGTATCTTTTTGCAAAATTGCCATAGTTTCCTTCCTGTCCGTCGGATATAAATTGGATGGCCTATATTGCAGGATGGCAGGAACACCATCATCACCAACTCTATTTTTTTATAAGAGTGGAGATATGTGAGTGTCACTGCCCCCCCCCCACACACACACCCACACTTCCCAACACCGAAGGAGTAGGGTGACACCTCGATCTTGATACTAATCTATCGACTGGCTTCTCTCTCAAACATACACACACACACACTACCCGACATCAAAGGAGCTAGTAGGGTGGCACATCGATCTTGATAATAATCTATCTACTCCTCTTTCAAACACACACACACACACACACACACACACACACACACTCGCTAGTTGTGCCTCTGTGCCTACCGCGCACACTCTCGATACGTCTTTCTATCCCTCCCCCCCAACAATGACAGCAGAAGGGTGACAACTCGATCTGATCATAATCTGTCAATTGGTTTCTCTCTCAAACATTGTGTCTCAGTGGCTCGCTCGGTAGCCCCCTCGATATGTAGACTTCTCACGCGCGCACAGTTGTAGTGACGATGACGCTGAACCCAGTGTGCCTTGTTTTTACTGGCCTCATGTGATAGTTTTCACCCTGTTTTCTGTTAATTAACAAGGAAATCTTTTCTTTGTTACTACTAGTGAATCTGAAATCATTCGGGGCAGACATAAAATATATCACTTCAACCCAATTATCGCAGCAACTATTTGAAAAGAAATAAGCTAGCTGCCCGTGCATTGCACGGAACATCAAGATGCATTTGTATGAGTAGTTATCTTGTGAGAGAAAAGGTTGAACGAGGGAAGGCCTTATTTGCGAACGTGGAGAGACGTGTGGGTATATTTTTGCAAAATTGACATAGTTTCTTTCCTATCCGTTAGATATAAATTCGACGGCCTATATTGCAGGATGGCAGGCACACCATCATCACCAACTATGTTTTCTACTCCCTCTGTCCGAAAATACTTGTCATCAAAATGGATAAAAAGATATGTATCTAAAACTAAAATACATCTAGATACATTTCCTTTTATCCATTTTGATGACAAGTATTTCCGGACGGAGGGAGTATTTTTCTTTTTAGAGATTTCAACAAGTGACTATGACCGGACCTTACCAACATACTCAAAAAAGTAGTCCATAATTTTGATGTTACCCTCTTTTCTTGGCGGTGCAGTGCCATCTGGATACCTCATAAATAAATCAAGTACTACATGATACTAATATATGATACATGGTGCAGGAGTACTAAGTATTATTAATACAGTTTTGCTAGAACTCATCTAGATGAGATATAATTTGGTCCCATTCATCTTTTATAGCCATTGGATGTGATGCTATATAAGATGCGTGTGTGCTGACGTGGGTTGTATTTGTTCTTGTGCAACAAACTGACCACTGCATGTCATGTTTGATAGTCTCAAGTCATTAAAAGCATACAAGCCCCACATCTCTTCTTGGTTGATTCCTCTATTTATGTCAAAAAAATAAGAAACAACGTGAGAGTTAATGCACCATGCCTATGTGTTTACTATTTGGTTTTCGTAAGATGACTTAATACTACCTAGATGGAGGGAGTATTCGATTTGACAGCGGGTGGCGCAGTTCTCGATACGGCTTTAATGCAGACGAGGGAGGGAGTAGCTATTCCCGATATGTTGAACGACCAATGCATCCTTCTTCAATTAATGCATGAGGGAAGTAATGGGAGGAGGTCCGGGAAAAGAGGCTGCACGATGTGAATGCAACGCAGTTTGCCCTCATTGCCCTCATATAAAGGCGCCCCTCCATTCCAATGCATCTACCACATCATACGCACCTAAGCATTTGCCTAAGCACCTACACTAAGCGCAAAAGAGATCACTCCAGACCCATGGCGGCGATGCTCATGAGCGGCCAGCGGCTACGCCAGATAGTCCACGACGCCGGCCTGCGGCATGGCGCCGAGGATCATCTTCAGACGGTGTTGGAGACCGGCTGTTGGATGGCCGCCTTCGACGCCAGCTACGACTCTCAGTTGGAGCAGATGACCGTCCTCAAGAAGCTCGCGGACGACATCGCCGTACTCCTCCAGCCTGCGCGCCTGGGTTCCTCATTGCCTGCCACCCTAATCGGCCTCCATGGCCGGAACCTTTTTCAAGCACTGGTGGCCCTGCGACTGTCCGTCGACGCCATGAAGAATGTCCACCTGGAGGTTGCACTCGCCACGAGGCGCCTCGCCCTGCAAGAATTCGTTGACCTACACATCCACATGTACGAGGAAATCGTGTACATAGGTATCTACAAGGCCAGTGAGGACGCTACGACGTTGGCCTTCCTCAACCGACTGGAAGCCTTGGATGCCTTTGCTGAGAAGCACCTCGACCTCGCCACAAAAGCCGCCGCTCCTTAGCCGTCGGTCGGTGGCCCGGTGCACTAAGTTGAGGAGGAGGAGGAGGTCGTATGTTCATGGATCCATCTTTCTTCTTGCCTTCTGTAACGACCACTTCGATCGCATCATCGTGGCCTTAATTCTTATTGTGTTGTTGCATTCTCGTTCGAGTCAATACTGACATGTGCGATCCCTTTGCTTAATTATATGCATCACTGTAACTAGTACTCCATCCGTCAATTTATAAGTTGTGCTTACCTTTTCCATCAACTTCGTGCAACGTGTGGGCATCTTGCTAGAAACGCTAGAATATGTCTATATAATCCGTATGTGATAGTCCATTTGAAATCTCAAAAAAGACAAATATTTAGGTACGGAGGGAGTAATATATTAGGAGTATATCAAAACAATAGTGATTTCTTTCAAGTTTGTGAACAAATACTACTATTCTACTACTTTGGATCCATCGCAACACATGAGCACATTGCTGGTAAAAGGAAAAGGCCTGCCGCGTTCACGTCTCACCCCCACACGCCCGGGAATCGGGAGTACAAAACGGCCCGTCCGACACGACACATGTCTTAGGGATGGCGTGTTGCCTAGAATTTTCACTTTCATGTGGGACCGCCGTTGAGAAAACCGACACCCCGCCCGCCGCCGGGTTGGAAAAAAGAAACGAGGGGAAGATCTAGCTGTAGCACGGAAGCCAAGAAATTTGGTGTCAGACGGGGCTCATTGATAGAGTAGGAGCATTCCGTACTAGTACTACTCCTACTAGTACCAAGTTTGTACTCCTAATACTATATTACTAGTACTACCACTATACAACTACTAGGTACGTGCACGGCACAACATCGTAGGAACAAAAAATGGGAAGATCTTGTTTTGGGTGATTTATCTTTTTTTCAATCAACGTAGTATGAATAATATGATGTGGGGGGCACCCATGAAGCTTATGTGGCTTGGTTGCATGGCTACGGAAGGTTAGAGAAAAATAAATAGATAATGTGTTTAGAGTGCACTCCACTAAATAGATATATATACTTTGGATCCATTGCAACGGACCGGCACATCTATATCTATACCCCCTATATAGTGTGTGAAAAACTTTGAAAGTTGGTCGTTGGATGAAGCCAATCCGACGGTACAAAGATGGCAAATCCGAGCACTACTGGCCGTTGGATATCATCCACCAGATTCTGCCACATGTATAATCTAGAAGACTCCATGGTTGAACTTAATTCATGACTAAGGGCCTCTTTGATTCATAGGATTGCAGAAACACAGGAATAGGAAAAAAGTAGGATTGGAATGGCATGTTCATTGGATCCCTATAGGATTTGAGTTTGTTTGATTGTGTCACATGAAAAACAAAGGATTTCTTTCAAGACGTTGGAGTGCATGTTAGAATTCCTGTGAAACGTAGTTCAAATGAATCCTTAGGAAAATATTCTACATGATTCAATCCTACGAATCAAACGACCAACGTAGGAAAAAATCCTAAGGATTCTAATCCTTCAAAGATCCTATGAAAATCCTTTGAATCAAACAGACCCTAACTTTGCCACAACTAAGCGTAGGAAAAGTTATTAGTTCTTCAAAACGAGAGAAACAAGTTGGCAAGCCTAAGGGAATCTTGCCACATTTTTTGTGTGTATGTCATGTGGGGCCTTAGTGCGGCTTGCCTAAGGTGTGGCTTGAATCAAACACTCGCCTAAGTTAATCAAACTTGCCTAACCTTACATTCCACCAGATTTTGCCACATGTTAGAATCCAGAAAGCTCCACATGTAGAAGCATAATGCACAAACCACCAGAATCTCATGCGTGCAATGCACATGTACCTTACTAGTACTAGTTGGTAGTAGTAAGAAACAAATTCCAGTTTGGCACGAGCTCGTACAGCGGGAGCACCAGAAGGCCTGCCGCAGGAGTTACATTTCCCTCTCGGGGCCCACGGGACCGAACTTCAGTGGCTTAGTGGTAGAAACAAGAAACGTGATGGTCGCCGTGGTTTAACTTCCATGGACAAGTTGTCATGTCTGTTCACACATGTATATCAAAACTAGAGTGTTTATATTTCAAGCACGTGAACAAGTATTATTCTACTACTTTGGATCCATTGCAACGCACGGGCTAGCACATTGGTAGTAGTAGTGTCCATCTCTATCTCTAGAGGCCTTCCCTCGTTCATCCTTTTCTCTCACAAGCTCTGTTGGAAAAGGCAGTGCCTAGGAGGCGCTTAGGCACGCCTAGGCACTAGGCAATGGCCAAATGCCTCGCCTAGGGCATAAATGGAGGTCTAGGCAGGGCAAGCAAGGAATTGCCTACCCAAGCAAGAAATCATGCCACATATTGCACTGATGTGCCAAATGGGTTATATGCAATGGTAGTAGACGGTAATTAACTTATTTATATGCCCTAAACTAATATAAGCACCCATATAATAATCACAAATACACTATGAGTAAATACTATATTACCGCCTAGGTCGTGCCTAGCGCGCTTATGCACCGCCTAGGCACTAGGCGAAGACCAACCGCCTCGCTTACGCCTACCGCTTTTTCCAACCTTGCTCACAAGATAAACTACTCATATAAATGCATCTTGATGTTCCGTGGAATGCATGAGGATGTTTCCTTGGGGGTCTCTCCAGCGCAGCGTGGCCATAGTTGCAAGTTGACGCCCCTTGAGATGCCAACGTTGAGGGGCACTTGGATTTCCTCTGATGAGCAGGTAAGATGAGTTTGATCACGTAGTAAATGCATTCAAAAGACTACTTCCGTGTCCATATCCTAATTCTCCCCCTGCCCACTGTTTCACAGGTTAGGCTCGGTGCGAGTGGAGATTGGCTTGCATATGTACGGGAGGGTACCAACATCAATTTGCACAACATTTACGACGGTGAAACCGTTCTTGTAGAACCTTTGTACAACATTGGGATCAGCCATGCAATGGGCCACCACATGAACTGGTACGATGGAACCACAGTGAGATTGAATTAGATAGCATGAACCTTGCACATGGTGGTCAAAGGCGGACCATGCTGTCTGCGGCCGATATGTTGTCGTACGAGTAGGAAGACGTTGTGCTCCTTTCTAACCACATCTTCGCGATGACAAACCAGGGGACTTATTTTGTATGGGACACATCCTACAATATACTCCCTCTCTCCCAGTTTATTTGTTTTGAATATTTTCGTTTTATAAGTTTCAAATTCAAATTTAGAGCTCACCATCACATGTTGAGATTACAATGTCCATTAAATCATTGTGTGCATGTATAGTAAAGAAACAAATCTCGAGTTTGGCACGAGTTCGTGCTGCGGGAGCACCACAAGCATTGGTGCAGGAGTTACATTTCCCTCTCAAGGCCGTCGGGACTGAGCTTCAGCGCCTTACTACACCTACCTTTGAGTCAATAACATGTGGACCCGATAGGTGACTGGTCCACATGTAATGCTCCCGTAGGCAGAGGGGCAGTGGGGCCAAGAGGGGTGAGCCGCAGGTCGGGGGACGTGTGGTTTCATGGGTTCGAGCGGCATCGTGGGAATTGCGGGTGGCTGTGGTAGAAACTTGATGCTCACTGCATTTTAGGTGGCCCACATGTCATGCACACAAAGGAAGAGGGGCCGTGCGGCCGAGAGGGGTGAGGCGCATGTCAGGGGGCGTGGTGCCGTGGGTTGGAGAGGCGTCATGGGAATTGCGAGACGAAACGTGATGGTCGCCGTAGTTGAACTTCCATGGACAAGTTGTCATGTCTACGGACACATGCACTGCATATTGATCACTGGAAGGAGTAGCAGAGAAAGCTATATATGCGGATAAATAGTTCCTTATAGTCAAGCGGACCCACACTACTACTTTGTTCCAAAGACATGCACACCATCGAAATAGTCCATCTATATCAATATACACCAAGAGGGAATAATTTTTTTTACAAGAGAGGAAATAGTTCATCCATCCATAATGCCCTCCTGCTGGTGCAGCCTTTTCTTCTTCTTCTTCTTCTTCTTCTTCTTCTTCTTCTTCTTCTTCTTGTTCTCATTCTCTGTGGGAGATGGCTTCGCAACAAGCTCTTTGGACCTTGCAGCTATCTTGAAACTTACACGGGCATCGAGGGCAGCATATTTTATCCGCTCGTACGTCAAGGGATAATTCTCCCATCCAGACTACCTTAATGCCACCGTCTTGTCACCCTTCTGAAGATTTGTACCGAGCACAAAATTTGCTACGTCGAATAGGGATGGTGTCTATTTATCACAAACTTCTACAGGAATTTTGATTCTGTTTTGTAGGTCAGCGATGCTATTCAAATCAAGGTTGTACGGCTCCAGCTTCTGTTTGTCCCCTTCGATGGCTTCCCCACAGAAGTATACGTCCTCCCTAGACAAGAAATCATGAAGCTCACCTGGTATGGAGGGCGAGTGTATGATGTGGTACACCAAAACATCATCTTCGAAGCACAGCTGAAGGACGGCGGCGCGCTGGATCTTCCCAGGGGCACGCTCCATGTACTCTGCGTCAAGACCGATGACCCTCGTCTCTACCTTTTCGAGGGAGTTGGATACATTGTTGATCCACTGCCGAACAACCCTTGGGTGGATGGTGACGGTGGCAACTATGCACATCGAGCCTTCGACGAGGACATGTTGGACACTAAAAACCTGCATCTCGATCTCTATCGCCATTTGGAACCACTGGAATGGAGGGCTATGGTTTGGAGAATTAGGATTAGATGGCTAGTCTAACTGAAGTACTAGATGATTATTTAAAGAGGTTAAAACAATGTGAATGCAGTGGGGTTTGGATGCAAATGAAGACGAAGGGGAGGTGAAGAAGCCGAGGAGAATCGGTTCCCGATGGAGAAGTAAATGGGAGAAGTGGCGTGCAGGCAGTTGATTAGACGGCTAGGTAGACTAAACGAAAAGGCTATGCGGGTAGATTGATGAGTCGTCCCTGTTCATGTACGTGCCCATCCTTCCTGATAGGTGGGACCTATGCAAACAGATAAAAAAATGTGTCATAGTTTTTTTTGAGCGCGTGAGTGGGAGACACAACATTCTCTGGTTAAGGAATACTCCCTCCGTTTAGGTGAGTATAAGTCACCTTATGAAAATCAGGTTTTCCCAAAACCTTTAGGCGTGGAGCATTAACTTCCTGCTCGATCCCCTCCCAGCCTCATTAGCCAGTGTTCTCTTCCTTTGCTGCCGCGTTCTACCTTTCCATTTTTCCTCTTCTCAAGTGTGGAACAATCTGCATGCCGTCCTTGATGCACCAGAACGACCACTACATGCATCGCGTCAGAGCATTGATTGGGAATGCACAAGAATTTGGTTTTGCTCGCAATATGGATGATACCTGAATGATGAAGTGAACAGGCATGCTAGCACGGGAGACCTATTTACACTATACAATACTGGAGTACTCATGTACCTACTACTACTACTACTAGTAGTAGTAGTAGCAGCAGCAGCAGCAGCAGTAGTAGTAGTAGTAGTAGTAGTAGTAGTAGTACAACTGTGGTACACTTGATGGTCAAAATACTATTCATCCGATCCTCACAGTGAAGTGACAACACCCTGCGCCTGGCACTAGTCTAGGCAGCGTTTTCGGGTTACCAAAGTCAGCCTCACCCTGTGCACAGTGCAGTCTGTCACCGCCATTGTACAGCACATTGGCGCCTTGCCTCGTCTCCCTCTCCGCTCCCATAGCACCACTCCATCTCCATCTCCTTCTCCGTCTCCATCTCACTGTGCCCCCGTGTACCGTCGCCTCACTCGCCTCCCCCAGTACCACTATTCCCTCGCTAGCCGCTCCAGCACCGACATCCTTCTCCCCCGTAAATCAAGCCCCCTTCCAAACTCCACCATGGCCGAACGCGAACCGCGCATCATCTATATGAGCCGCGATTGGAGCAATCTCCCCAATGACATCCTCCACCTCTGTTGTTCGTGTATGGATATGTTGAGCGCCCTGCGGCTGACTGCATGCTCGAGGGACATGCACACGGCCATCGTCGAAGCGAGGCCTAAGCTTTTCAAGACACCCTGCTTGCTGCTATCTGGTCTTGCGAGATTGGCTCACCATGATACGGAGGCATGCATGATGCCCCTCGACTTCAATCCAATCTCCATTAGCCGAAACTTCTTTGCAGGTATGTAGTGGGTCGCCGTACATCATTTCCCTCGACATCGATCCGATCACCATCGCCCGAAACTTCTTGGCAGGTATGTACTGGGTCAGCATGAACTCCCACTGGATGGCTGCCTTCAGAGAAGACGGTAAAAAGTCGGTGCTCGTGAACTTCCAGACCTCCCATGAGATTATCCTTCCGCCGTTGGATTATATAGAGTATTACCATCGCGGTCCAAGTCATCTAGATTACTCTTCAGTTGGACGGACCTTGTTTTGCAGAAGATTGTAATCTTCCAAGTGCCCGCACGACATGCGAATTACGCAGACTTCAAGCTAATTGCCTTGTTCGACCCCGGACTCGCCTATCTTTATGCCGGTGCCTTCTTTAGCTGGAGACAACTCGGCTCGCAGTGGATCATCGTCAAAGCTGATACACACTTCTGTTATGCTATTGAACACAATGGCATCATCTACGCGATCGACAAAGCAGATGGCACCACGTATTGCTGGGACGGCGCGTGTAAGTTGTTTCCTCTCATGTTAATGATGACGCCATGACACTATTTGAACTTTTTGTGATGATTGGCATATCTCTGTTTGAGCAGAATTTGAGTAGAACTATGGCAATGTATTAGAGACGCCGTAAATCAGCTATATTTGGAATGAGTTAATTCATGTGATTGTGACCATGTATACAGCCAAGTTGTACCCTGAATAATCAAACGGTTAGGAATATATGGATATTATCCTTATTTTACAGTAATCTATATACTACTACTGAATATGAGTGTGTATCAATGGCCATGTTAGTTTCCTCATTTTCATGATGTAGAAACACGCACCGCACTGTTGGTTTCATCTAACCATACATTAGGGAAGTAAATGTGCATATGGAGAACTCTATATTTGGAAGTAGTGAAATCCTGCAATGCTTACCATGTGTACATACCTATATTCTCCCTTCAGCAATCAATGGCTAGAATAATATCCTCACAAAATTTTGCCCATAGAACACGAGTATATAACAATGCATGGTCTGTTAGTTACCTTGAAGAATTTGTTTGTGAGGACAGAACATGATTACATAACATGCATGACATGGTAGTTTCCTGTGAAGAATCGATTGCGAGATAACATGAGTATAACCATGCATGGCACTTCTATATTTTCGAACCCAGTATACATTTCCTTGTATTTTCCTCCCAGTTCCAACAGGGACATATCAATGTTGTTTCTTGCATTATACTACTCATACTCTGAACAATGCTGATCTTACATTAACAATGCCTGTCCTTTTAGATATGATGCAGTGTCCCTATAGTTACTACCCTTTGTAATCACACCACCTTTGCCAAAAACAGGGAAGCACAACTGGTTCCTCACTCGGTCAGACGACGGCAAAAGACTGATGATCATTCGGACACATGAGCCAGAAAATTTATATTGCAAAAACCCCACTGTATACAAGCACCGTGTAATACGTGAGTATCTGGATAGTGGCTAGTACGTCTATGAGAAGGATACCAGCTTGTTGGGGCCTTTAGGATTTTTTAGTTGGAGGTGGGTAAACAGCCTTGGTTCACACTCTCTGTTTCTCAGACTCAATTATCCGATTAACGAGGAGATCACCGTTGGCAAGGACCTTGATGGCAGAGAGGCTTTGTTTGCTATGGAAAATTGTGTCTACACAGCGAGCCCTAGGAGTTTGGGAGCAAACTCCCCTGATTGTCAACGATACAGCCTGTGGCCAAAAGAAGGTGAGAATGACAAAGGCATCCGGATTAACTTTGATCCTTCGATGTCTCAATTACAACAGGCAGTGATGTGGTTCGAGCCTTCAGGTTGATAGGTAATTGGGCTGTTGCTACGAAAGGGTGGAGTGCTGGTGTCTTCGGATCACTGGTCGCTGAAGCGGGGCTGCAAATTATGATGGTGTTGGATCATCTCTTCGAATGACTTTGTTGTCTTTGCTACTGGTTCTGGATGGGTAGTTCTTTCTTTTGTTATGCATATTCCTTGTCATTTCATCATCCTCGTCTATGTCACTCTTACTATGTAATAGTTGCTTTTGTTTAGAATGTCATTCTCGTCTGGATCACGAGAGTCTGAGTGCTGCAGATGGGTGCGTTTTGGTGGTGTAGCAAGACTTCTTATGAACTATCATGTCTTGCTGTTTATGTCAGTAGTAGTCACTAGTCAGTGTTTGAATGTTGTATATATCATTGTTTCGAACTGTTTATTGTCTCGAACTACTGGTGGGCTAAATGAGGGCATCACCATTCTCCAGTGTTCAGAGTATATCTCCTTTTTTCAAGTTATATAATTTGAGCTCAGTGTATTTTCGATGATGTACACTTGTTTGGGCCAGTGAGGTGTCGCTGAATATGGGCCGAGTAGTAACGCAATGCCAAACAAGTCAATTATGACTGAGGGAGTCCCGGGTTAGGGGTCTCCGGACAGACGGACTATATCCTTTGGCCGGACTATTGGACTATGAAGATACAAGATTGAAGACTTCGTCTCATGTCCGGATGGGACTCTACTTGGCATGGAAGGCTAGCTAGGCAGTACGGATATGGATATCTCCTCCTTTGTAACCGACCTTGTGTAACCCTAACCATCTCCGGTGTCTATATAAACCGGAGGGTTTTAGTCCGTAGGACACAACAATCATACCATAGGCTAGCTTCTAGGGTTTAGCCTCTACGGTCTTGTGGTAGATCAACTCTTGTAATACTCATATCATCAAGAATAAATCAAGCAGGACGTAGGGTTTTACCTCCATCAAGAGGGCCCGAACCTGATTAAAACATCGTGTCCCCTGCCTGCTGTTACCATCCGCCTTAGACGCACAGTTTGGGACCCCCTACCCGAGATCCGCCGGTTTTGACACCGACATTGGTGCTTTCATTGAGAGTTCCTCTGTGTCGTCGCCGTTAGGCTTGATGGCTCCTTCTATCATCGATAGCGATGCAGTCCAGGGTGAGACTTTTCTTCCCGGACAGATCTTTGTGTTCGGCGGCTTCACACTGCGGGCCAACTCGCTTGGCCATCTGGAGCAGATTGAAAGTCACGCCCTTGGCGACCAGGTCAGGTTTGGAAGCTTAAACTACATGGCCGATATCCGCAGAGACTTGATCTTCGACGGATTTGAGCCTCTGCCTTGTGTGTCACGCGGTCACGATGAGTATGATTTAGCTCTACCATCAGACAGTGTTCAGGAGATCGCACCGGCAGCTGCTCCGACCCTCAATTCGGAGCCAGTTGCACCGTCCATGGACGGGTGGATGGACCCCGCCATGGAGGCCTTACCCTCAGCAGCGATCGAGCCGAACATTGACCTTACCCTGCACGGACTCCGAACCGCCTACGCCCGTTCCTAGCGAATCCGATTGGGCGCCGATCCTGGAGTTTACCTCCGCAGATATTTTTCAGCACTCGCCCTTTGGCGACATACTGAACTCATTAAGGTCTCTCTCCTTGTTAGGAGGATCCTGGCCGAACTATGTCCGGCAGGATTGGGCTGCGGATGACGAAGAAATTCACTGCCCACCCACCACCCACTTAGTAGCCACTGTCAACGACTTAACCGACATGCTCGACTCCGAAGACATCGACGGTATGGACGACGATGCGGGAGACGAAGAGGAACCACTGCCCACAGGTCACTGGACAGCCACCTCATCATACGATATATACATGGTGGACACACCCAAAGAAGGCAATGGCGACGAGACAACGGAGGATGACCCCTCCAAGAAGCAACCCAAGCGCCGACGTCAGCGGCGCCGCTCTAAGTCCCGCCAAAGCAAAAGTGGTGATACCAGCACATGAGATAATAACACTCCGGATAGTGCCGAAGATGGCAACAATCCCCTCCAGCACAATTTAGGATAGGAGGATGGAGAGGCCAGCCCTCCAGAGAGAGTGGCAGATGGAGAGGCGAAGGATGATAATTACATGCCCCCCTCCAAAGACGAGGCAAGCCTCAACAATGACGAATTCGTCGTACCAGAGGATCCCGTAGAACAAGAGCGCTTCAAGCGTCGGCTTATAGCCACGGCAAATAGCCTTAAGAAAAAGCAGCAGTAGCTTCAAGCAGATCAAGATCTGCTAGCTGGCAGATGGACTGAAGTCCTCGCGGCCGAGGAATATAAACTCGAACGCCCCTCCAAGAGTTACCGAAAATGCAGGTTGCTACCCCGACTGGAGGAAGAAGCGTATGACGTGGCTGATCGGCCACCTCGTGGCCGCGATAGAGAGGCATTCCAGCCAAAAGCTCAGCCTGCACCCCGACGCCATTCAAATAAACAAGCATGGGGAAATACGCCAGACCTGCGAGACGGATTGGAGGACAAAGCAAAACATGCAAGATCGATCTACGGATCACGAGGGTGCGCCACTATGCGAGACGATAAACGTCACGCCAGATACAGTAAAAGTAAATCCGGCCGGGCCGAACACACCGGGCAAGACTCATTGGAGTTGCGTCGCGATATAGCCCAGTACAGAGGTGCCGCACACCCCTTATGCTTGACAGATGAAGTAATGGATCATCAAATCCCAGAGGGTTTCAAACCCGTAAACATAGAATCATACGAAGGCACAACAGATCCTGCGGTATGGATCAAGGATTTCCTCCTGCACATCCACATGGCCCGCGGTGATGACCTACACGCAATCAAATACCTCCCACTCAAACTTAAAGGACCAGCTCGGCATTGGCTCAACAGCTTTCCAGCAGAGTCCATTGGCTGTTGGGAAGATCTGGAAGCCGCATTCATCGACAACTTTCAGGGCACTTATGTACGACCACCAGACGCTGATGACCTAAGCCATATAATTCAGCAGCTAGAGGAATCGCCCAGGAAATTCTGGACATGGTTCCTAACAAAGAAAAATCAAATCATCGACTGTCCGGATGCAGAGGCCCTAGCAGCTTTTAAGCACAACATCTGCGATGAGTGGCTAGCCAGGCACCTTGGTCAGGAAAAGCCGAAATCTATGGCAGCCCTCACGACACTCATGACCCGCTTTTGTGCGGGAGAAGACAGCTGGCTGGCTCGCAGTAATAGCATATCAAAGAACCGTGGCACTTCAAATACCAAGGACGGCAATGGCAGGTCACGTCGCAACAAACATAAGCGCCGCATTAACAGCGACAATACCGAGGATACGACAGTCAATGCCGGATTCAAATGCTCTAAACCTGGTCAGCAGAAAAAACCATTTAAAAGAAGCACTCCGGGCCCGCCCAGTTTGGACCGCATACTCGATCGCTCCTGTCAAATACACGGCACCCATGACAAGCCAGCAAACCACACCAATAGGGATTGTTGTGTATTCAAGCAGGCCGACAAGTTAAATGCCGAAAACAAATACAAGGGGCCACATAGCGATGACGAGGAAGAGCCCCGGTAGCCGAACACCGAAGGACAGAAGAGCCCCCCCCCCCCCACAAGTGCAGACGGTGAACATGATATACGCAACCCACATCTCCAAGAGGGAGCGGAAGCGTGCGCTCAGGGACGTATATGCGTTGGAGCCAGTCGCCCCAAAGTTCAACCCATGGTCCTCCAGTCCGATCACCTTCGATCGCAGGGACCACCCCACTAGTATCCATCATGGCGGATTCGCCGCACTGGTCCTAGACCCAATCATTGACGGATTTCACCTCACTCGAGTCCTTATGGATGGTGGCAGCAGCCTGAACCTGCTTTACCAGGACACAATGCGCAAAATGGGTATAGACCCCTCAAGGATCAAACCCACAAAAACGACCTTTAAAGGCGTCATACCAGGTGTAGAGGCCCACTGCACAGGCTCAGTCACACTGGAAGTGGTCTTCGGATCCCCGGATAACTTCCGAAGCAAAGAGTTAATCTTCGATATAGTCCCGTTCCGCAGTGGCTATCATGCACTGCTTGGGCGAACCGCATTTGCAAGATTCAATGCGGTACCGCATTATGCATACCTCAAGCTCAAGATGCCAGGACCTCGGGGGGTCATTACAGTTAATGGAAACACAAAGCACTCTCTCCGAACGGAGGAGCACACTGTCGCCCTCGCAGCGGAAGCGCAAAGCAGCCTCTTAAGGCAATCCACTAGTTCGGTGTTTAAGGACCCGGGCACCTTCAAGCACACCCGAAGTAATCGGCAACAGGACCGCCTAGCACGTTCCGAGCTCGCATAGCAATGCGCCCCCCACCCCGGTCCCAGCCAAACGGCAAAACACATGCCACGCGTACATAATTACGCATTAAAAATACCATGGGCACAGGCGGGGAAGGGGGCACGACTACGGCACGCCCCAAGACGCGGCTTAAACCGCAGTAGGGGCTTCGCGCTTTGTTATTTTTCTCTCTTTCAGGACATTAATCTCTGGAAACCTTGTCCGGCAGCATGATTGCCGAACACATGATGCAGCAACCAAGGAGGCAGAAAGCTACATCACACCACGGAACTCCCAGGTGGATTACAATAACCAGTGAAATACTTGCTTTAATATTATTCCTCAGCTTGCCCTTGGAGGGGACATAGCCCTACTTTTTGCTTATCGCACTAACTGTATCATTCTGCTCTAACACATGTTTTTTAATAAATAATGCATTACATTAAGGCTTTTATTACATTCTTCCTTTTATATATATATATATATATATATATATATATATATATATATGTTCATTCGTGACATCCATCACCCGTACACTCTGGTACGGCCAATACGCTAGGGGCTTCAGCATACCCACAATACGGCGTGAGAAGTCCGAACACTTTCGACAGTGCAGCACCCTGAACTTATAGCATTATATGCATCAGCTCCGAATCATGTCTTGGGTCAATAGTTGGGTTTGCCCGGCTCCCATGTTTTGGTACCTTACGTTCCGCTATATCGGCTAAGGTAGCACTGGGTGAACTACTGCAATTGTGCCCCGGTTCTGCTGGGCTAAGCACCTCAGTAGAGAAAGCTAAAACTGATTGTCATGATAAGGTGATAGACTGGTCGCTGTTCGAGAGGTTTTCGAGTCCTTAAAGACTTATGCCGCTTAGAGCGAGGAGTCGGCCCTGTCCGGCTTAAGGCGTGTATCGCGCCCCAGATTCGGCCTTCCGAATACTAGGGGCTTCGCCGAAATTTAAAATTATAGAATTCTATGGCTAAGTGAGAGTGATAACGCATTATAGTCTGATTGCCTTGTTCGTTGTGCTGAGCACCTCCCTCAAAGGACCCAAAAATGGGAACAGGAGTGCTCAGGTTTATCCCGAACACCCCAGCACTCGTGGCATGGGGGAAGAAGCCGACGACTAGCCATCTCTCAGATCTGATAAACAGCCAAATAGAATGTAATATTTTAAATTCAAACAAGCGTTGCATAGCGCATATGAACAAGTTTTCATGAATACAGGATTACACGAGCGGGTTTACTCAAATATTGTATCTTTGGTACACTCGTCCGCTACGAGACGGGCACCCTTCAGGACACCCTCATAGTACATCTTGGGGTGGCGATGCTCCTTGCGCTCCAGCGGCCCTTCCTTGATCAGCTTCACGGCGTCTAGCTTGGCCCATTGCACCTTCACACGGGCGAAAGCCCGGCGTGCACCTTCGATGCAGACGGACCGCTCGACGACTTCCAGCCATGGGCAGGCATCCACAAGCCGCCTCACCATGCCGAAGTAGCTATTCAGAAGGGCGTCACCATGCCACAGACGGACTATAAAGCCCTTCATGTCCTGTTCGGCCGCCTTGTGTAGCTCGACCAGCTGCTTTAGCTGGTCGCTCATAGGCACTGGGTGTTCGGTCCCAGTATATTGGGCCCAGAACAACTTCTCTGTTGAGCTTCCCTCCTCGGCCTGTTAAAACGTTGCGGCATCCGACACGCTGCGAGGCAAATCTGCGAATGCTCCTGGAGAGCTCCAGATTCGGGTAAGTAACAAGTAATTTACTTTCACATGCTTGCTTTGCATATAGAATGCCTTACCCGCCGCTATCTTCTTCATCGTATCAATCTCCTGGAGGGCCTTTTGGGCTTCATCCTTGGCAATTTTTGTGCTCTCGAGGGCCGCGGCAAGCTCGGACTCTCGCGTCTTCAAGTCAAGCTCCAACGTCTCGTGCTTTGTCACGAGAACGTGGATCTCTTGCTGCACCTCGCCCACCCGAGCCTCATGCCTTTCCCGCTCGGTGCGCTCCTTGGCCGCTTTGTTTTCGGCCTCGGATAGTGCTTGCTTCAGGGTCGCCACCTCGGTCATGGCCCCTGGCAAATTTACGATAATCCTGTCATTTTGCAATCGCTTTCCTTTTATATAGATCCATAGACTAGGTACTACTTACCTTTGTTCTCCTCGAGCTACCTCTTGGCAAGACCGAGCTCTTCCTTGGACCCTTTAAGGTCCTGCTTTAGTGCGGCGACCTCCGCAGTCAGTGCGGCAGAGGCCAGCAGCGAAGCTTGCATACGCATATAGACATACTTATATTAGACTCCTGCGATATTGTATGATCCTCTATTCGGCTTTTCTTTGTGAACACCGAACAGAGCATCAGGGGCTACTATCTATGCGGTAGTATTTCTCCTATATTTCAAAAACTTACCTCAAAGCCTGTTAGAAGGCTGGCACATGCTTCAGTCAGTCCGCTCTTAGCGGACCGAACCTTCTGGACCACCGCACTCATAATAGTGCGGTGCTCTTCGTCAATGGAAGCGTTGTGAAGCGCTCCCAAAAGATTGTCCGGTGCCTCTGGATGGGCAGAGGTCACTGGCACAGGCGTCTTGCCCCTCTTGGAAGGAGGCCGCCTGCCCGAGTCTGGAACCACTAGAGGTTCCGGCGCGGTGTTCAGCTGAGGGCCAAACTCGGAGCCCTCGGGGGCTTTGCTCCCCTTGCTCCCGGAGTCCGGAAGGTCGCTTTGAGGCGCCTCCGGGACTGTCTCCCCTCGACCCAGTGCCTCTTGAGATAACACCTCGGCGTTGTCCATAGGGAAAGGGGAGGTGGTGGTTGGAAGTGGATCGCTATCCATATCCGATGAGCCCAGGGAGCCGTCCGACGAGGATACATCAATACGAGTTCGGGGCGGTCTGCACAATCATAATTCGACGTTAGGAGAAGCAGTGCGACAAAGGAATGCTATGAGTTACTCTGGTATCCGAATACTTATGACTTCGCCAGGGGCTTGGCCCTGAGCAGCCACTCGCCTTCGCCTTCGGCGGCGGTGGTGGAGTAGTCTGGAAGGAGAGTCCTTCCCTTCTTGGACCCTTCGGCCCCCCAGTAGGGGCGGCCTTCCTTTTCTTGTCTCCCCTGACTGGAGGGGGAACATATTCATCTTCCTCCTCTTCTTTGGGGCAGGAGTGCATCGCGGAGTTATCGGACGATGAGTCCGATAAAACCTGGCGCCGGGAGCTCTTTCGGGTTCCCTTGGCCTTCTTGGTCTTCTCCGGCACCTTGTAAGGAGCCAGAGTCAGCATCTCCGTCAGGAGAGCGTCCGCAGTGTCTTCGGGCAGAGGGGCCGGACAGTTAATCTGCCCCGACGTCTTCACCCAGTCCTGTCAAAGGCATGGAGATCAGACCCCGCACATGGTTAAGCTAGGGGAAATAAATATCCTACCGGATGTATAAAACTCATTGAATACGCTCGGTACTTCGCGCTTAGCCTGCGGTCCTCGGTGAGAGAGGGAGGGACCTCGGTGCCCTTGAACATCACCTTCCAGACGTCCTTGTGCGTCATGTCGAAGAGCTCGCTCAGAGTCTGGTGCTGGGCCGGGTCGAACTCCCACAAGTTGAAGCCCGTTGTTGGCACGGGAGGATCCGGCAGATGAGCATGACCTGGACTATGTTGACAAGCTTGAAACTCGGGGGCCGCCGCCCATTTGGTGTCGCGCGGCTCGGTGATGTAGAACTAGGTCGATTGCCACCCCTTTATGGTCTCCACGAAGGAGCCCTCAAGCCATGTGACATTGGGCATCTTGCCCACCATGGCTCCACCGCATTCTGCTTGTTGGCCTACCACCACCTTTGGCTTGATGTTAAAGGTCTTCAGCCACAGGCCGGAATGGGGCCGGATGCGTAGGAAAGCCTCACAGACGACGATGAACGCCGAAATGTTGAGGGTGAAGTTCGGGGCCAGATCATGAAAGTCCAGCCCGTAGTAGAACATGAGACCACGGACGAATGGATGAAGGGGAAACCCCAGTCCACGGAGGAAGTGGTGGAGGAAAACTACCCTCTCATGAGGTTCCGGGGTAGGAATGATCTGCCCTGCAGCGGGCAGCCGATGCGCGATATTCGCGGCTAAGTATCCGGCGCCGCGCAGCTTTTTGATGTGCCCCTCCATAACGGAGGAAGCCATCCATTTGCCCCCCGCTCCAGACATGTTTGGAGAAGGTTGAGGGGAAGGATGTGTACTTGGGCGTTGGAGCTCGAGTGCGCAAGAACGGATAGCCAAGGAGGAAGAAGGCGTGGGTAGAAAAAGGTTAAACCTTATCCCTTTATAAGGGCGGCTGAAGCCATGCGCCCCCACTAGCCTGGTAAAACTCGCTTATTCCCCAAGCGCTGTAATCGATGGCGTGGTTGGGTTACCCACGCCCGTATTGATGAGAATCCCATAATAAGGGGGACACGATCCCTGCTTTGACAAGACGTGTCAGGAAACTGCCTCGCGTTACGTGTGGAGTTAGTTAAAGGAAACGGTTCGAATAATCACCGGGCCATGACATAACGTCATGTTGCCGAAACGTGTCAGCAGATTAGATTTGTGGAAATATTATTCTCTCTACGGTGGTATGTGGAACTTATTTTGCAGGGTCGTACACTATCCTTGTATTCAAATTCTTCCGGGGTGTATTCGGAGGAGGAACCTGCCTTGCAATGCCGAAGACAATACTGCGCGCCGGACTCAACGTCATTGAAGCCTGGTTCAGGGGCTACTGAGGGAGTCCCGGATTAGGGGGTCTCCGGACGGCCGGACTATATCCTTTGGCCGGACTGTTGGACTATGAAGATACAAGATTGAAGACTTCGTCTCGTGTCTGGATGGGACTCTACTTGGCGTGGAAGGCTAGCTAGGCAGTACGGATATGGATATCTCCTCCTTTGTAACCGACCTTGTGTGACCCTAACCCTCTCCGGTGTCTATATAAACCAGAGGGTTTTAGTCCGTAGGACACAACAATCATACCATAGGCTAGCTCCTAGGGTTTAGCCTCTCCGATCTCGTGGTAGATCAACTCTTGTAATACTCATATCATCAAGAATAAATCAAGCAGGACGTAGGGTTTTACCTCCATCAAGAGGGCCCAAACCTGGGTAAAACATCGTGTCCCCTGCCTCCTGTTACCATCCGCCTTAGACGCATAGTTCGGGACCCCCTACCCGAGATCCGCCGGTTTTGACACCGACAATGACTCTCAGGCCGGGCTCTCAAAAGATCCTGAAAAAAGGCTGGGCTCTCCAAAAAAGAATGAATAAGGGCTCTTAGGCCGACATGTGGGCGCCACCGGTGTTTTCGTGCGCTTGCACGCCGAGAGCAGATTGGCGTGTGCTCGAAATTTATGCTACCTTTTCATCCGCAGTCTCCCGCCCCTCCCCCACCTCTGGAATCTCAATTCCTACTCCGGTTCCCCCAAATCCCCCTCCTGTACTCCCTGTACTCAAGCGCACTATCATGTCGCCGGTCAACGCGGATCTCCGAGCCGGAGATCCTGATGTCCGTCCTACCTTCGGTCGCTGCGTGCTGTCGCTCAACAGTGGCATCGCGGCGCTTGACGACCAGTTTGCCGGCAAAGTGCTGATGGTAACCATCAACGGCGACCGGCCTCCCGTCTCGCCGGATGACCTTGTCAAAGCTCTTGGCATTGTGCAGGGCATCCAAATAAGTGACTTCCTCATCGAAGTCTGTCCGCCACCGGCTGATTTCTTCGTCAGGTTCTGGACAACTTTCGACTGCAGTCGTGTGTTCGAATCTTCCCAGCGTTTGTTCTGCGATGGCGCGCTGGTGAGCTTTGATCGGTGGCACCCAGGATGGGGCTCGGTGCCCTCTGAGCTTGAGTTTTTAACAAAGCTTACCTTCCACGGCATGCCTCGACGTGCTTGGAACAACGAGTCCATGAACGAGCTTATCAACGACCTTGGAGGTGAGCTCGTAAGTATGTTTGTTCCTCCAGACAGCTGGGCTCTGACGGTTATGGCATGGATGAAAAAGTTGTCCACCATACTGAAGGTGATTGGTGTTGAGATACCGGTGCAGGAACCGGGGTTGTACTATTCGTCGCCACCAAGGCCGCCGCAGACCAAGTTAGGGATGTACCTGTATCGAGTGTTCATGCATGTCGAAGAAGTGGTCAATCCATCAATCGAAGTCCTGCCGCCGCCGCTGGTACCAGGGTCCGTCGACGACGTCCATTACAAGAGTCAACGTCAGACTTTCCCCGTGTTGCTCGGAACGATGGATGGCACAGGGCCTAGTCCATCGTGCGGCGGATGCCACTGCTTCTTTGGGAGAAGAGGCAAGGTTGGCTGCCTGGATGTGCTCTAATTTGAGGTAACAACTGAATCTTGTGAGATACTAGTTAAATCCGAGCTATGGGTGTGAAGCACTGATATGCTAGTACATTTGATTGTGACATGTTCTAATTTTGTACCTAAACTTTTTTTAGAAAGGGTTGTACGTCAACTTAATGTGCTAGGAGAACTTATTGTGTTGTCTGTCTATTTTCTTTGCACAACATTCAAGATATTTCCCCGTCATTGATAAAGACTATGAACCGTTATGTACGACTTCGTTGGTTTCAACATAGCACTTCCCGTAGCGATCCACTGCTTCCATCCTGATTGTGCCGCCTGCGTGAAATTTTTGTATGCAAGTTCAGTGTGCTATGATGTTCTATATGATTGTGTCAACTATATAAGTTTTTACTGAGCATCAGCAATGCATATGGCTGAAAGATGTATTTACGAGTATCGGCCGATGGGTCTCTTTCTATCTCTCTCTCTCTCTCTCTCTCTCTCTCTCTCTCACACACACACACACACACGCACGAGTGGGACCCGTTGAATTATTTATTTTCTCGTGACAGCTTTTAATTAGGTTCCACTATAATCTAACTTTTTTCTTTAGTTATTAATTGAGCTCAGTGACTTCAAAAAGTTGTACAGAAGCCTTGTTTGGGTCTTTCCGGCGTCGCTGAATGTGGGCTGAGTAACCATGTCAGGTTGTACTGTACTACACAGGCCTTTTTTTGCTATTTTTTCTTAAATAATACATTTTTTATTAATTTTCATAAATATTACGCTGGGTAATTTTTTTTCAAAAATAATACACCGTCCGCCCGCTGCAGGCCGACTGGGCCAAGTCGGCCCATAGCAGGCCGATTGGATTCCAGTCGGCCTACACCTGGCCGACTGGCCCCTGTCGGCCGACTGTGGGCCGGCTGGAGCTAATTGGCTTGCTGTGGGCTAATTGTTTTTGCAAAAGTGTTAATCATGTATTTAAAAAATATGTGTATTGTGACCTCCTCCGCTCGCTGTGGGCCCACTGTTGACTAAAAAATATGTTTTAAAGTGTTAATCATGTATTTAAAAATTGTTAAATGTGTGTATAAAAAATGTTCCTTATCTATACAATTTTTTTATTGTGTGTATAAAAAATAGCTTTTTTTCAACATCAGCAATGCAACTGGGCCGACAGTTGTACACAATATCCGGGTCAACTTGTTATTCTCCGGCCCGCTGGGCTGCAAACTTTCCTAGGAGGTATGCATTAGACTTAACAAGAAAATGGACTTTAAGAAATAACAAATGGGATGTAGTTATAATAACTGGACAGTTACTATGCACCAAACACGTAATTAGTTTGAAAAATATATTATTTTTGGAATTTGAAAATTTTAATTTCATTACTTGTTGCGCGTGCAATATTTCATTGGATTTTAACGTAATACAACTTTATTTTGAAATTATATTTAACCTGGCTAGAAATTTCGGATACAAATATTTCGGATCCCATTAAAATGTGGGAATTTTTTTTGAATTCTGTTTTGAGCAGTTGTTTGAAATTATTAATTGTTGTCTTAGCTAGAAGTTGGGTTGTACTTTTAACAAACTGTAAATGGGCTGTAGTAAATTTCATTAGAATTAAAAAATGGGCTGTACATTCTTACAAATCGCAAATGGGCTATATGTTCTCTGCCAAATCTGAGCTGTGAGCCTACTAAGTTAACACGTACCAAGGGCTTTGTCAACTTAGTCAATATAAACGATTCTAGCTGCAGTGATCGTACGATGTCCATCCAACGGCCGTAGTGCTTCTTCAACCTCTGGTCTTCTTGCTCCAGCCGCCCAAAGCAGCGTCGGTCGTGTCGCGTGCTCCTGCCTCCCGTGGCCGGCTGTGATGCCACGGAGGCGTCACCGCCCCGTACTACTCCCACCGCTGGCCAGGCCATCCCTCTACTCACCCACACCCCCTGTTATTCTGCGGCGACGGCAACCTCACACCGCAGCCGAACCAGTGAACCCTCGTACTCCTCTTCGCGTGGGCTTCCACTGTTGCGTCTTCCCCGGCTCCGCGTCGTCCCCCTCCTAGGCCTCGCCGTCGTCCAGACCACCGCCCTGGTGCTCTCGGCGCGGCATGGTCAATGTGGTCAACGACTGACTTCCATCAGAAGAGTACTGTGCGTGGAGAGGCTGACAGCTGGGTCCACGGTAGCCTCAAGGAAGTGCCACCTTATTACGCGCAAAATAATTATTCCTCCATCTGACAGCAGGGACCCACCGGACGGGCCACCGTATTTCACAAAAAAATGATTCGCCCCCTGACTGCTGGGACCCACGAGCTACATCTTCGCACGCAAGGAAGTGCGTCCGAGAAAAAATGATTCGCCCCCTGACTGCTGGGACCCACCAGGCCCCCGACTACTGGGACCCACCAGCTACATCTTTGCACGCAAGGAAGTGCGTCCGGGCAAAAAAAAAGATTCGCCCCCTGACTGCTGGGACCCACCAGCTACATCTTCGCAGGCAAGGAAGTGCCTGACAGTCGGGACCCACCTGGTCTAAGCGTACGTAGAGTTGTCATTCTGGTCGCGAACATGTACGTACATACTGGTCGATGTAGAGGCGCGCACGTGTCGTAGTAGAGGCGTGCACGTGTCATAGTAGAGGCGCGCACGTGTCGTAGTAGAGGCGTGCACGTGTCATAGTAGAGGCGCGCACATAGCATGTACACGTACGTACAGCGGCCAGGGTGCAAGAAAGAAAATACGGCCACACATGTGTACATATGGGCGGGGTCTCGAATGCCTACTCGCGCATACGTACGGCCAGGGCTCGTGTACATGGCTGGGTCGAAACGGAGAAACAACGTTGTCGTCGTGTTCATGGGGAGGCAATGGAATGCGTCGTGTTCATGGGGAGGCAACGGAATGCATCGTGTTCATCGGGAGGGCTTGGACGGAATAGGCGATGGAAACGAGGCCTGGCGTACCGCAGAACGGAGGAAACGGCCTTGTGTTTGACCGGCCACGTTCGAAACAGGATCCTTTCATCGGGAGGGGTCTGGCGTACCACAAAATGGAGGAAACGGACCTCCCACGGTCGAAACGGGGGTCCTGTTGATCGGGAGGGGTGTGGCGTACCGCAAAATGGAGGAAACGGACTTGTGTTGGAGCGCTATGGTCGAAACGGGGGTCCTCTTCATCGGGAGGGGTGTGGCGTACCGCAAAACGGGACTCCATGGGATACTGTTCATCTCCACCGTCGACCTCCTCCAGCCTCCACGGGCTCCTGTTCATCCAGCCTCCACCGCGCGCTACTCCACCGGCTACTGTTCAACCACCCCTCCATCGTCTACTATTCATCCAGCCCTCCTCACCACGGGGTCATGTTCAACCGCCCCTCCACGGGCACCCCTCCACCATCTACTGTTCATCCAGCCCTCCACACCACGGGGTCCTGTTCAACCACGCCTCCACCGTCTATTGTTCATCCAGCCCTCCACACCACAGGGTCCTGTTCATCCACCCCTCCACGGGCACCGCTCCACAGTCTACTATTCATCCAGCCCTCCACCACACCACGGGGTCATGTTCATCCAGAGGCAACGCCACCGCTCACTGTTCATCCAACCCCCCCCCCCCCGCAATGCTCACTGTTCATCCCATCGATCGGCTTCAGTTAGCAGCAGTAGCGAAGGAATCGCTCGATCGGGTTCAGTTAACAGCCATCGATCGATCGCTCGGGTTCAGTAACATGTAGCCTGCAGTGCAATCGCTTGGGTTCAGTTAGAGCCCAACACCTCGCTCAGGTTTAGTTAAAGCCAACGCCTCGCACACACGCGCGTACGTGTACGAGAGAAACATGTATCGCTCGGCCCCCGACCTCCCACCGTAACCGGGAACTCCCCGAAATTTTCCTCCCCCTCGCTTCTACCACGGTTTTTTCCGTCATGGACGGCCCAAAGAATGTCATGCAGCTGCGTCTCCGGCCCGCCCAGGACGAAAAGCCCATTTTCTGTCATGATCTTTTGTCATAGAAGTAGGAGCCCACCACATCTATGATGATACCGGGTTTTGTCACAATTATCGTCATAGAAGTGCCGTATGTATGACAGAATATTTTTTCGTTCGGCCCAAAATGTCATGGATGTGTCTTTTTTTTGTAGTGACTTTTCCTTGAAACTAGTGGGTTTGTTAACCATCAACACTTGATGCTATTTCTTGAATTCTACCTTCGCTGATTTCAACATCACGAAGAGCTTGGGAATTACTTTCATTATCCCTGCGTATTATAGTTCATCACTAAGTTCTATTAACTTGGTGATAGTGACTAGATAACTTTGTCAACTACTATCTTATCTGGAATATTAACTCCCACTTGATTCAAGAAATTTTAGTATCCAGACAATCTGAGCACATGCTCACTAGGTGAGCTATTCTCCTCCATCTTGTAGGCAAAGTATTGTCAGAGGTCTTGTACCTCTCGACATGGGCATGAGTATGAAATACCAATTTCAACTCTTAGAACATCTTATATGCTCTGTGGCGTTCAAAACATTTTTGAAGTCCTGTTTCTAAGCCGTAAAGCATGATGCACTAAACTATCAAGTAGTCATCATACCAAGCTTTACCAAACGTTCCTAACATATGTATCTGCTCCTGCAATAGGTCCGTCACCTAGCGGTCCATCGAGGACATAATTCTTCTGTGCATCAATGAGGATAATCCTCAGATCATGGACCTAGTCCGCATCATTGCTGCTATCATCTTTCAACATAGTTTTTCTCTAGGAACATATCAAAAATTAACGGGGAGCTACATCGCGAGCTATTGATCTACAACATAGTTATGCAAATACTATAAGGACTAAGTTCATGATAAATTAAAGTTCAGTTGATCATATTACTTAAGAATTCCCACTTAGATAGACATCCCTCTAGTCATCTAAATGATCACGTGATCCAAATCAACTAAACCATGTCCGATCATCACGTGAGATGGAGTAGTTTTCAATGGTGAACATCACTATGTTGATCATATCTACTATATGATTCAAGCTCGACCTTTCGGTCTCCAGTATTCCGAGGCCATATCTGCATATGCTAGGCTCGTCAAGCTTAACCCGAGTATTCCGCGTGTGCAAAACTGGCTTGTACCCATTGTATGTGAACGTAGAGCTTATCACACCCGATCATCACGTGGTGTCTCGGCACGACGAACTGTCGCAACGGTGCATACTCAGGCAGAACACTTATACCTTGAAATTTAGTGAGAGATCACCTTATAATGCTACCGTCGAACTAAGAAAAATAAAATACATAAAGGATAAGCATCACATGAAATCAAAATATGTGACATGATATGGCCATCATCATCTTGTGCCATTGATCTCCATCTCCAAAACACTGTCATGATCTCTATCGTTACCGGCATGACACCATGATCTCCATCATCTTGATCTCTATCAATGTGTCGTCACATGCTCGTCTCACCAACTATTGCTTTTGCAACTATTGTTATCACATAGCGATAAAGTAAAGAAATTATATGACACTTGCATCTTATGCAATAAAGAGACAACCATAAGGCTCCTGCCAGTTGCCGATAACTTTAACAAAACATGATCATCTCATACAACAATTTATATCTCATCACGTCTTGACCATATCACATCACAACATGCCCTGCAAAAACAAGTTAGACGTCCTCTACTTTGTTGTTGCAAGTTTTATGTGGCTGCTACAGGCTGAGTAAGAACCGTTCTTACCTACTCAACAAAAAAACATAACGCGGTATAGTGATTGCTTTTTGATCTTCAAAAAGAACGTTGTTCATTGAATCCGGTTCAATTAAAGTTGGAGAAACAGACACCCACTAGCCACCTGTGTGTGAAGCACGTCGGTAGAACCGGTCTCGCGTAAGCGTACGCGTAATGTCGGTCTGGGCCGCTTCATCCAACAATGCCGCTGAATCAAGAATCAACTAGTGATGGCAAGCAATATGTATATAGCCACGCCCACAACTCCTTTGTGTACTACTCATGCATATAACATCTACGCATAAACCCAGCTCGGATGCAACTGTTGGGGAATGCAGTAATTTCAAAAAAATTCCTATGCACACGCAAGATCATGGTGATGCATAGCAACGAGAGGGGAGAGCATCGTCTACCTACCCTCGTAGACCATAAGCGGAAGTATTATGACAACGCGGTTGATGTAGTCGTACGTCTTCACGATCGACCGATCTAGTACCGAAGATACGACACCTCCGCGATCTGCACACTTTCGGCTCGGTGACGTCCTGCAAACTCACGATCAAGTAGAGCTTTGAGAGAGAGCTTTGTCAGCACGACAGCGTGATGACGGTGATGATGTTCCTACCGGAATAGGGCTTCGCTTAAGCACCGCTACGATATTGCCGAGGTGGATTATGGTGGAGGGGGGCAACGCACACGGCTAAAGATCAATTATCAACTTGTGTGTCTATGGGGTGCCCCCTGAGGGAGTCCTGGACTAAGGGTGTTGGGGAACGTAGTAATTTCAAAAAAAATCATACACACACAGGATTATGGTGATGCATAGCAACGAGAGGGGAGAGTGTGTCTACGTACCCTCATAGACTGAATGTGGAAGCGTTAGCACAACGCGGTTGATGTAGTCGTACGTCTTCACGATCCGACCGATCCAAGTACCGAACGCACGTCACCTCCGAGTTCTGCACACATTCAACTCGATGACGTCCCGCGAGCTCCGATCCAGCAAAGCTTCACAGGAGAGTTTCGTCAGCACGACAGCATGGTGACGGTGATGATGATGCTACTGACGCAGGGCTTCGCCTAAGCACCGCTACAATATGATCGAGGTGGATTATAGTGGAGGGGGGCACCGCACATGGCTAAGAGATCAATGATCAATTGTTGTTTATATGGGGTGCCCCTACCCCCATATATAAAGGAGCAAGGGGAGGAGGCAGCCGGCCAGGTAGGCGCGCCAAGAGGGGGAGTCCTACTCCCACTAGGAGTAGGACTCCTCCTTTTCCTAGTAGGAGTAGGAGAGGGGGAAGGAAAGGGAGAGGAGGAGAAGGAAAGAGGGGTCCGGCCCCCATTACCCTAAACCAATTCGGGGTGGGCCTTGGGGGCGCACGCTCCACACTCCCCTTGCTGCCCTCTATTTCCACTAAGGCCCATGTAGGCCCATTAAGCCCCCCGGGGGGTTCCGGTAACCCCCTGGTACTCCGGTATATGTCTGAAACCTTCCGGAACCTTTCCGATGTCCGAACATAGTCGTCCAATATATCGATCTTTAAGTCTCGACCATTTCGAGACTCCTCGTCATGTCATCATATCCGGGACTCCAAACTACCTTCGGTACTTCAAAAACACAAAAACTCATAATACCGATCGTCACCAAACTTTAAGCGTGCGGACCCTATGGGTTCGAGAACTATGTAGACATGACCGAGACACATCTCCGGTCAATAACCAATAGCGGAACCTGGATGCTCATATTGGCTCCCACATATTCTACGAAGATCTTTATCGGTCAAACCGCATAACAACATACGTTGTTCCCTTTGTCATCGGTATGTTACTTGCCCGAGATTCGATCGTCGGTATCTGAATACCTAGTTAAATCTCGTTACTGGCAAGTCTCTTTACTCGTTCCATAATACATCATCCCGCAAC
Organism: Triticum aestivum; assembly: GCF_018294505.1. NCBI lineage: Eukaryota > Viridiplantae > Streptophyta > Magnoliopsida > Poales > Poaceae > Triticum > Triticum aestivum. The sequence continues at coordinate 207,173,835 of NC_057812.1, forward strand.
TAACTCATTAGTTACAATGCTTGCAAGGCTTATAGTGATGTGCATTACCGAGTGGGCCCAGAGATACCTCTCCGACAATCGGAGTGACAAATCCTAATCTCGAAATACGCCAACTCAACAAGTACGTTCGGAGACACCTTTAGAGCACCTTTATAATCACCCAGTTACATTGTGACATTTGGTAGCACACAAAGTGTTCCTCTGGTAAACGGGAGTTGCATAATCTCATAGTCATATGAACATATATAAGTCATGAAGAAAGCAATAACAACAAACTAAAACGATCAAGTGCTAAGCTAACGGAATGGGTCAAGTCAACCACATCATTCTCCTAATGATGTGATCCCGTTTATGAAATGACAACTCATGTCCATGGTTAGGAAACATAACCATCTTTGATCAATGAGCTAGTCAAGTAGAGGCATACTAGTGACACTTTGTTTGTCTATGTATTCACACATGTATTATGTTTCCGGTTAATACAATTCTAGCATGAATAATAAACATCTTCATGTGACTAACACCCAAAGGGTTTACTAGTGTCAATAATCTAGTTCACATCGCTATGTGATTAACACCCAAAGAGTGATCGTGTTTTTCTTGTGAGAGAAATTTAGTCAATGGGTCTATCACATTCAAACACATATGTATTTCGCAAATTTCTATGTCTACAATGCTCTGCACGGAGCTACTCTAGCTAATTTCTCCCACTTTTAATATGTGTCCAGATCGAGACCTAGAGTCATCTAGATCGATGTAAAAGGCTTGCATCGACGTAACTCTTTACGACAAACTCTTTTATCACCTCCATAACCGAGAAATATTTCCTTAGTCCTCTAAGGATAATTTTGACCGCTGTCCAGTGATCTACTACTAGATCACTATTGTACTCCTTTGTCAAACTTAGGGAAGGGTATACAATACGTCTGGTACATAGCATGGCATACATTATAGAACCTATGACTGAGATATAGGGAATGACTTTTCATTATCTTTCTATTTACTGCCGTGGTCGGGTTTTGAGTCTTTACTCAACTTCACACCTTGCAACACAGGCAAGAACTCTTTCTCTGACTGTTCCATTTTGAACTACTTCAAAATCTTTTCAAGGTATGTACTCATTGATCTATCTCTATAGATCTTGATGCTCAATATGTAAGCAGCTTCATCGAGGTCTTCCTTTGAAAAACTATTTTCAAACACTCTTTTATGCTTTCCAGAAAATTCTACATTATTTCCGATCAACAATATGTCATTCACATATCCTTATCAGAAATGCTTTAGTGCTCCCACTCACTTTCTTGTAAATACAGGCTTCACCGCAAGTTTGTAAAAACCATATGCTTTGATCAACTCATCAAAGCTTATATTCCAACTCCGAGATGCTTGCACCAGTCCATAGATGGATCGCTGGAGCTTGCACATTTTGTTAGCACCTTTAGGATCTACAAAACCTTCTGGTTGCATCATATACAACTCTTCTTTAAGAAATCCATTAAGGAATGCAGTTTTGACATCCATTTGCCGGATTTCATAAAATGCGGCAACTGCTAACATGATTCGGACAGACTTAAGCATCTCTACGGGTGAGAAAGTCTCATCGTAGTCAACCCCTTGAACTTGTCGAAAACCTTTTGCAACAAGTCGAGCTTTGTAGACAACAACACTACTATCAGCGTCCGTCTTGAAGATCCATTTATTCTTAATGACTCACCGATCATCAGGCAAGTCAATCAAAGTCCACACTTTGTTCTCATACATGGATCCCATCTCAGATTTCATGGCCTCAAGCCATTTTGTAGAATCTGGGCTCATCATCGCTTCCTCATAGTTCGTAGGTTCATCATGGTGAAGTAACATGACTTCCAGAAATGATTACCGTACCACCGTGGTACGGACCATACTCTGGTTATCCTACGAGGTTCGGTAGTAACTTGATCTGAAGTTTCATGATCATCATCATTAGCTTCCTCACTAATTGGTGTAGAGATCACTAGAACTGATTTCTGTGATGAACAACTTTCCAATTTGGGAGAAGGTACAATTACCTCATCAAGTTCTACATTCCTCCCACTCACTTCTTTTGAGAGAAACTCCTTCTCTAGAATGGATCCACTTTTAGTAACAAAGATCTTGCCTTTGGATCTGTGATAGAAGGTGTACCCAATAGTTTCCTTTGGGTACTCTATGAAGACACATTTCTCCGATTTGGGTTCGAGCTTATCAGGTTGAAACTTTTTCACATAAGCATCACAGCCCCAAACTTTAAGAAACGACAACTTTGGTTTCTTGCCAAACCATAGTTCATACGGTGTCATCTCAACGGATTTAGATGGTGCCCTATTTAATGTGAATGCAGCTGTCTCTAATGCATTACCCCAAAACGATATTGGTAAATCGGTAAGAAACATCATAGATTGCACTATATCCAATAAAGTACGGTTATGACGTTCGGACACACCATTATGCTGTGGTGTTCCAGGTGGCATGAATTTGTGAAACTATTCCACATTGTTTTAGTTGAAGACCAAACTCGTAATTCAAATATTCTCCTCCATGATCAGATTGCAGAAACTTTATTTTCTTGTTATGATGATTTTCCACTTCACTCTGAAATTCTTTGAACTTTTCAAATGTTTCAGACATATGTTTCATCAAGTAGATATACCCATATCTTCTCAAATCATCTGTGAAGGTCAGAAAATAATGATACCCGCCGCGAGCCTCAACACTCATCGGACTGCATACATTAGTATGTATTATTTCCAACAAGTCTGTTGATCGCTCCATTGTTCTGGGGAACGGAGTCTTAATCATCTTGCTTATGGGGCATGGTTCGCAAGCATCAACTGATTCATAATAAAGTGATTCCAAATGCCCACCGGCATGGATTTTCTTCATGCGCTTTACACCAATATGACCTAAACGGCAGTGCCACAAATAAGTTGCACTATCATTATTAACTTTGCATCTTTTGGCTTCAATATTATGAATATGTGTATCACTACGATCGAGATTCAATAAACCATTCATCTTGGGTGTATGACCATTGAAGGTTTTATTCATGCAGACAGAACAACAATTATTCTCTGACTTTAAATGAATAACCGTATTGCAATAAACATGATCAAATCATATTCATGCTTAACGCAAACACCAAATAACATTTATTTAGGTTCAACACTAATCCTGAAAGTATAGGGAGTGTGCTATGATGATCATATCAATCTTGGAACCTCTTCCAACACACATCGTCACTTCACCCTTAACTAGTCTATGTTCATGCTGCAGCTCCCGTTTCGAGTTACTACTCTTTAGTGACTGAACCAGTATCAAAATACCAAGGGGTTGCTATGAACACTAGTAAAGTACATATCAATAACATGTATATCAAATATACCTTTGTTCACTTTGCCATCCTTCTTATCCACCAAGTATCTAGGGCAGTTCCACTTCCAGTGACCATTTCCTTTGCAGTAGAAGGATTAGGTCTAGACTTGGGCTTCTTCATTTGAGCAGCAACTTGCTTGCCATTCTTCTTGAAGTTCCCCTTCTTCCCTTTGCCCTTTTCTTGAAACTAGTGGTCTTGTCAACCATCAACACTTGATGCTTTTATTTATTTCTACCTTCATCAATTTTCGTATCACGAAGAGCTTGGGAATCGTTTCCGTCATCCCTTGCATATTATAGTTCATCACGAAGTTCTAGTAACTTGGTGATAGTGACTAGAGAATTCTGTCAATCACTATCTTATCTGGAAGATTAACTCCCACTTGATTCAAGTGATTGTAGCACTCAGACATTCTGAGCACATGCTCACTAGCTGAGCTATTCTCCTCCATTTTTGTAGGCAAAGTACTGTCAGAGGTCTCCTACCTCTCGACACGGGCGTGAGTATGAAATACCAATTTCAACTCTTAGAACATCTTATATGTTCCATGACATTTCAAAACATTTTTGAAGTCCCAGTTCTAAGCCGTAAAGCATGGTGCACTAAACTATCAAGTAGTCATCATACCGAGCTATGCCAAACATTCATAACATCTACATCTGCTCCTGCAATAGGTTTGTCACCTAGCGGTGCATCAAGGACATAATTCTTCTGTGCAGCAATGAGGATAATCCTCAGATCACGTATCTAATCTGCATCATTGCTACTAACATCATTCAACTTAGTTTTTCTCTAGGAACATATCAAAATAAATGGGGAGCTACATCGCGAGCTATTGATCTATAACATAGTTATGCAAATACTATCAGGACTAAGTTCATGATAAACTAAAGTTCAATTAATCATATTACTTAAGAACTCCCACTTAGATAGACATCCCTCTAGTCATCTAAATGATCACGTGATCCAAATCAACTAAACCATGTCCGATCATCACGTGAGATGGAGTAGTTTTCAATGGTGAACATCACTATGTTGATCATATCTACTATATGATTCAAGCTCGACCTTATGGTCTCAGTGTTCCGAGGCCATATCTGCATATGCTAGGCTCATCAAGTTTAACCCGAGTATTTTGTGTGTGCAAAACTGTTTTACACCTGTTGTAGATGAACGTTGAGCTTATCACACCCGATCATCACGTGGTATCTCGGCACAATGAACTTTGGCAACGGTACATACTCAGGGAGAACACTTGTACCTTGAAATTTAGTGAGAGATCATCTTATAATGCTACCGCTAAACTAAGCAAAAATAAGATGTATAAAAGATAAACATCACATGCAATCCAAATATTTGACATGATATGGCCATCATTATCTTGTGTTTTTTATCTCCATCTGCAAAGTACTTGTGATCTCCATTGTTTACCGGCATGACACCATGGTCTCCATCATCTTGATCTTTTATCAACGTGTCATTACATGGTCGTCTCACCAGCTAGTGCTTTTGCAACTATTGCTATCGCATAGCGATAAAGTACAACAATTACATGGCACTTGCATCTTATGCAATAAAGAGACAACCATAAGGCTTATGCCAGTTGCCGATAACTTCAACAAAACATGATCATCTCATACAACAACTTATATTACGTTTTGACCATATCACATCACAACAAGCCCTGCAAAAACAAGTTAGACATCCTCTACTTTGTTGTTGTAAGTTTTACGTGGCTGCTACGGGCTGAGCAAGAAACGTTCTTACCTACGCATCAAAACCACAATGATAGTTCATCAAGTTAGTGATGTTTTAACCTTCGCAAGGACCGGGCGTAGCCACACTTGGTTCAACTAAAGTTGGAGAAACTGACACCCGCCAGCCGCCCGTGTGCAAAGCACGTCGGTAGAACCAGTCTCGCGTAAGCGTACGCGTAATGTCAGTCCAGGCCAATTCATCCAACAATACCGCCGAACCAAAGTATGACATGCCGGTAAGCAGTATGACTTGTATCGCCCACAACTCACATGTGTTCTACTCGTGCATATAACATCTACGCAATAACCTGGCTCGGATGCCACTGTTGGGGAACGTGGTAATTTCAAAAAAAAAAATCCTACGCACACACAGGATTATGGTGATGCATAGAAAAGAGAGGGGAGAGTGTGTCCACGTACCCTCGTAGACCAAATGCGGAAGCGTTAGCACAACGCGGTTGATGTAGTCGTATGTCTTCACGATCCGACCGATCCAAGTACCGAGCGCACGGCACCTTCGAGTTCTGCACATGTTCAACTCGATGATGTCCCACAAGCTCCGATCCAGCAAAGCTTCACAGGAGAGTTTCGTCAGCATGACGGCGTGGTAACGGTGATGATGATGCTACCAACATAGGGCTTAGCCTAAGCACCGCTACGATATGATCGAGGTGGATTATGGTAGAGGGGGCACCGCACACGGCTAAGAGATCAATGATCAATTGTTGTGTATATGGGGTGCCCCTGCCCCATATATAAAGGAGCAAGGGGAGGAGGCGGCCGGCCAGGGAGAGGCGCGCCAAGAGGGGGAGTCCTACTCCCACTAGGATTAGGACTCCTCCTTTTCCTAGTAGGAGTAGGAGAAGGGGAAGGAAAGGGAGAGGAGGAGAAGGAAAGAGGGGGTCGGCCCCCATTACCCTAAACCAATTCGGTTTGGGCCTTGGGGGGGCGCGCCCCACACTCCCCTTGCTGCCCTCTATTTCCACTAAGGCCCATGTAGGCCCATTAAGCCCCCCGGGGGGTTCCGGTAACCCCCCGGTACTCCGGTATATGTCCGAAACCTTCTAGAACCTTTTCGGTGTCCGAACATAGTCATCCAATATATCGATCTTTACATCTCGACCATTTCAAGACTCATTGTCATGTCTGTGATCATATCCGGGACTCTGAACTACCTTCGGTACATCAAAAACACAAAAACTCATAATACCGATCGTCACCGAACTTTAAGTGTGCGGGCCCTATAGGTTCGAGAACTATGTAGACATGACCGAGACACGCCTCCAGTCAATAACCAATAGCGGAACCTAGATGCTCATATTGGCTCCCACGTATTCTACGAAGATCTTTATTGGTCAAACCGCATAACAACATACGTTGTTCCCTTTGTCATCGGTATGTTACTTGCCCGAGATTCGATCGTCGGTATCTGAATACCTAGTTCAATCTCATTACCGACAAGTCTCTTTACTCGTTCTGTAATACATCATCCCGCAATTAATTCATTAGTTACAATGCTTGCAAGGCTTATAGTGATGTGCATTATCGAGTGGACCCAGAGATACCTCTCCGACAATCGGAGTGACAAATCCTAATCTTGAAATACGCCAACTCAACAAGTACCTTCGGAGACACCTGTAGAGCACCTTTATAATCACCCAGTTACGTTGTGATGTTTGGTAGCACACAAAGTGTTCCTCCGTTAAACAGGAGTTGCATAATCTTATAGTCATAGGAACATATATAAGTCATGAAGAAAGCAATAGCAACAAACTAAAACGATCAAGTGCTAAGCTAAGGGAATGGGTCAAGTCAATCACATCATTCTCCTAATGATGTGATCCCATTTATCAAATGACAACTCGTTTCCATGGTTAGGAAACATACCATCTTTGATCAACGAGCTAGTCAAGTAAAGGCATACTAGTGACACTTTGTTTGTCTATCTATTCACACATGTATTATGTTTCGGGTTAATACATTTCTAGCATGAATAATAAACATTTATCATGATATAAGGAAAAACAATAACTTTATTATTGCCTCTAGGGCATATTTCCTTCAAGGGGTCGTCGGGTGTCCGACCTATTGGACATGGGCCGGACTGATGGGCTGTAAAGATACAAAGACCGAAGACTCTACCCGTGTCCGGAATGGACTCTCCTTGGCGTGGAAGGCAAGCTTGGCGACCAAATATGAAGATTCCTTTCTCTGTAACCGACCTTATGTAACCCTAGATCCCTCCTATGTCTATATAAACCGGAGGGCTAGGTCCATAGATATATCCTCATAATCATAGTCAGACAGGCTAGACTCTTAGGGTTTAGCCATTACGATCTCGTGGTAGATCAACTCTTGTAATACTCATATTCATCAAGATCAATCAAGCAGGAAGTATGGTATTACCTCCATAGAGTGGGCCTGAACCTGGGTAAACATTGTGTCCCCGTCTCCTGTTACCATCGACCTTAGCCGCACAGTTCGAGACTCCCTACCCGAGATCCACCGGTTTTGACACCGACATTGGTGCTTTCGTTGAGAGTTCCACTGTGCCATCGTCAAAAGGTTTGATGGATCCTTCAATCATCTACAACGACGCTGTCCAAGGGGAAGTCTTCCTCCCCGGACGGATCTTCGTGTTCGGCAGCTTCACATTGCGGGCCAACTCACTTGGCCACCTGGAGCAGATCGAAAGCTATGCCCCTGGCCACCAGGTCAGATTTGGAAGCTTGAACTACGTCGCGGATATCCGTGAAGACTTGATCTTCGATGGATTCGAGACCACGACAGCCGCTCCCTGCCACCACGATGAATATGACGTAAATATGTCATCAGAACATACCTAGGAGATAGTACATGTAGCTGCTCCGGCTTTTGATCCGGAGCAGATCGCGCCATCCGAGGACGGGAAGCTCAACCCTGCGGCGAAAGCTGCAGACTCGGTGGTGTTGGAGCCGCACACAGACTTAATTTCAAGGGACATCTGTGTCACCGGAACCATGGAATCGTCTCCGGCTACAGGTTCCGAACCTTGCGTGTCCACGTACGTTGAGCTTGATCAATCATCGATCGTCGAATTCAGCTTTGCGGATATCTTCCGGCACTCGCCCTTGGGGCGACATGTTAAAATCGTTATGAGCTCTATCCTTTGCAGGGGGCTCACAGCCGAATTGTATCTGGTTCTAACTGGAGGCTAACGACGGAGAATTTTTCTTCCCACCCACCGCCCACTTCATACACACTGTCGAAGACTTAACCGACACGCTTGATTATGGCTCCGAAGACATCGACAGTATGGACGACGATGCCGATGAGGGGCCGAGCCAAGACCCATCATTTATCGGACTCTGGACGGCCACCTCTCCTTACGACATGTACATGGTGGATACACCTAAAAGAACTAACGACGATGATAACGAAGATCCAGTTGAGGATGAACCTCCTGTGATACAACCAAAACGCCAACGTCAACGGCGCCGCTCTAAGTCGCGTCATGGAAAAGACGACGATACTGGCAAAGGGGAAAATAATATTACGGACGATGCCAAAGATAACGAAGACCCCGTTGAGATAACCTCCGAATAGGAGGAACAGGAATACGGGCAAGTTGGCCCTGACAAACAGGTCATAAACGACGACTCGGAGGACAGTAATTATTTGCCACTCTCCAAGGATGAGGTGAGCCTCGGCAATGAGGATTTTAACGTGCCTGAGGAACCTCAGGAGCAGGAGCGCTTTAAGCGCCGGCTAATAGCCACTGCAAGGAGCCTGAAAAAGAAGCAGCAGCGGCTTCAAGCTGACCAAGATCTGCTCAACGACAGATGGACTGATGTCCTAGTAGCCAAAGAACACGGCCTCAAACACCCAGCCAAAAGCTACGCGAAGCACAAATTGCTACCTCGGTTCGACGACGAGGCGTCGGAGCACATACTATCATCGTGCAATGTGGCTGACCGACCACCACGTGGTCGGGATAAAGCGGTAACTCAAGCCGAACACCATCCCGCCCCGCCTCATCGTAAAAGCAGAGGTAAAATAGCTCGCGGTCATACATATGACCTTCAGCAGGACCTGGACAATAGAGCAGGACATACCAGGTCGATCTACGGATCGCAAGGGCGTGCCCCGACACATGACGACGACTATCTATTCGGACGTGACAAGCCTAGTCACACCCGGGCCAAAAACCGTAGACTGACTCCATCAGAGCTACATTGCAATGTGGCCCAACATAGAGCCGCCTCACACCCTCTTTGCTTCACAGACGAAGTAATGGAGCACGAATTCCTTAAAGGGTTTAAACCCGTAAATATCGAATCATATGATGGAACAATTGATCCCGTGGTATGGATCGAGGATTTCCTTCTCCATATCCACATAGCCTGCGGAGATGACCTTCATGCCATCAAATACCTCTCGTTAAAACTCAAAGGTCCAGCTCGGCACTGGTTAAACAGTCTGCTCGAAAACTCTATTAGCAGCTGGGAGGATTTGGAGGACGCCTGCCGCAACAACTTCCAAGGTACATATGTCTAGCCACCAGACGCCGATGACTTAAGTCATATAGTTCAACATCCCGGAGAATCGGCCAGGAAGCTCTGGACTAGATTCTTAGTTCAAAAGAACCAAATCGTCGACTGTCCGGACGCGGAAGCCCTTGCGGCCTTCAAACATAGCGTACGGGACGAGTGGCTCGCCCGCCACATCGGTCAAGAAAAACCAAAATCCATGCCAGCCCTTACCGCTCTAATGACCCACTTTTGCACGGGAGAAGACAGTTGGCTCACTCATAGAAGCAACAACGCCAACGATTCGGGCACTTCTGAAGTCCGAAACGGCAATGGCAAACCTCGACGCAGCAAACACAAACGTCGCAATGATAATGAAAGAACGCGCGACACAGTGGTCTATGCCGGATTCAGCAGCCCCAAACCCGGTCAACGGAAAAATCCATTCAAGGCAAACAGAGACGAACCATCCAATTTAGACAAGATATTGGATCGACCCTGCCAGATTCATGGCAACCCCGATAAACCAGCTAATCACACCAACAGAAGTTGTTGGGTCTAATCACACCAACAGAAGCTGTTGGGTCTTCAAGCATGCCAGCAAGCTCAACGCCGAACACAAGGGGAAAAAGCCGCCCAGTGATAACGATGACGAAGAGGCTCACCAACCAAATACCGGGGGTGAGAAGCAATTTCCCCCTGAGGTAAAAACAAGGAACATGGTATACGTGACACACGCCCCTACAGAGGAGCATGAGACACACTCCCTCTGGACTGAGGATCATACTATGTTCCCTCCAGCCGGAGTACAAATCGGTCTTATTAAACCGCAAACCTTGTCGGCCATTAAGCCGCCGGTCTCCATTCAGCAAGATCGACCAATTATGGAGCTGGACTAGCAGTTCGGCTTTCGCCGTCCGCCTCATACACCCGAGAAATCTGTACCGCGCATACATAACTATGCACTTAAAATATCATGGGCATCGGCGGAGGCACAATACGGACGGACCTACAAGTACCCCTAGAACCTCCTTCTTTTCTTTGCTAACCACTCTTTCTTTTTCATTGTTCTTTACCACAGGTGACTCGCATGCTGGTCATCTCACCGACTCCATCGGAGTTCCGGTTTGTACATTCATCCAAAAGCTACTCCCTTTAAGGGGCCCCTTCATCGAGGAAAGGCGGCGCAGACGTGCGACAGGAGGTCCAAAACAACTTTTTGTAGACCGCACTCTCTATTTTGCGAGACTGTACAGTGCCTTCTACCTCAGCCGTCGACCCTTAGCATGTCAAATAGCCGGGGTCGTGGCATTATTATATACAAAACAACGATTGGCATATCACTCAAGTTCTAGTGAATATAATTTGTATCCGGTATTCACTTTTCTCTAAAAAACTGTATTTTGCTCCTTGTGTTATTCCACACGCCCCAACATAACTCGCCAGGGGCTCGATATGGGAACAAAATAAGTTGCCAACAAGTCCGAACAGCTTTATAGCATACTTCGGCTTCGCGAGTTTGGCCTTATATGCATCAGCTCCGAATCATGTCTTGGGTCAATAGTTGGGTTGCCCGGCTCCTGTGCTTGCTACCTTACGTTCCGCTCTATCGGCTTAGGTAGTAAAGGGAGAAATACTGTGATTGTGTTTCCAGTTCATCTGGTCAAACACCTCAGTAGAGAAAGCTGAAAACTAACTGTCATGATGCGGTGAGAGCTGGTCAACCACTCGACGACTTATCAGAATCTTTCGCGATTCCCCCCATATTACATGAAGGACCTTTCTTTAGGTCATACATGTAAACGCGCCACATTGGGATAACCGCATACATACCATGGTTTATATCGTAGACCCACCATAAAACTCCTATGGCTAAGTGAAAGTGTTAACGCCCTATAGTCTGATTGCCTCGTTCACCGCATTGACACCTCCTTCATGGACCAAGACATTGGGTTAAGAGTGATCAAGTGCTTTTCTGAACACCTCCGTCTTTTCTACGAGGGGGCTGAAGCCGACGACTGGAAAACTTTCAGATTATATAGAAACGGCCGCACAGGAGGAACCGAAAGCTTTTAAGCAAATATCATAATATTGTGTTTTACAAATTCAATACAGTTCATTCAAATATCATATCTTTTGAGCACTGACCCTCTATCAAGCAGGAAACCTCTAAGACATCCTCGAAATAATGTTCGGGTGCGTGATGGTCTTTACCCTTGGGGGGACTCCTCGCTGCAATATCGGTGGCCTTCATCTTCGCCCAGTATGTTTTGACACGGGCAAAGGCCATCCGCGCACCTTCAATGCTCGTTGAACGCTTAACAGCGTTGATACGCGGCACCACATGCACAAGCCGCTGCACCAAACCGAAGTAACTATTCAGAATTGGCTCAGTAGGCCATAGCCGGACTATGACGTCCTTCATGGCAGAACCAGATATCCTCTGGAGCCTGGCCCACTGGGCCATCTGTTCATTTAGTAACAATGGGCGCTTTGGCGCGCCGAACTGTGACCAAAAAAGCTTCTCTGTGGCACACCCTTCCTGCGCTTGGTAAAATCATGCTGCATCGGAGGTACTCTTCAGCAGGTCCAAGAATGCGTCTGGCAAGCTCCACATCTGATTAAGCGAGGAATACTTCGGATCGCCGAATTTAGTATGTAACAAGAAAGGCTTATTAGCCGCTATCTCCTCAGCTTTGTGGATCTCCTCCCGAGCTGCTCTAGACTCGGACCGCGCTTCTCTCGCCTCTTGTAAGGCCTTGTTGAGATCGGTCGCTTTGGCTTTATTATCCTTCTCGAGGAATTCGCACTGGACAGTGGTTTCCTCTAGCTCGCGCGCCATGATAGAAATTCTCTCCTCACACTGGCGTCGAGTAGCCTGCTCGGTTTTTAATTCATCAACTACCTTATTGGCAGCCAAATTGCTGATCCGGGCTTGCTCCTTGGCTAGAGCAAGTTCAGCCCGAAGGGCCTCCACCGCGGCAGCACCATCTGTAGTTATGCGTGTCTTAGTATACAATTCTAGCTTCATGCATATATTATCATACATACATATACTGACTGCCCCAAAAACATACCTTGTGCCTCGTCAAGCCGCCTGTTGATAAGCGTGATGTCATCATCCGCCTCGTCAATCTTCCGCTGCAGATCTGCCACCTCTGTGGATCGGACAGTAGCTGGGGAGGTAACAGCCTGTGTTCCAAGTATTTAGATTATTTCCTGGACATATCTTTTTGATCCTCTGATCGCCTCCCTTGGAAAGCCAATCAGAGTCTCAGGGGCTACGATATATACACAGGAGTACTTTGTGAATAAAACACAATTGAAAGCATTACAACACAAACCTCGAAGCCTCTTAGTTGGCTCGTGAAGGCCTCATTCAATCCACTTTTTGCGGACAGGACCTTTTCAACCACCATACCCATCAAGGTATGATGGTCCTCGGAGATGGACGCCTGTCGCAACATGCTCGTCAATATATCCAACGCTTCTGGATCTCTAGAAGCTGTTGTAGTAGCAAGGCCTCCCTTCGAAGGGACCTGTTCATTCGCCCCTAGAGTTGTCTCCGACTGAAAGCCGGACAGTCCGGGGCCTTTATTGTTGGCCCCCAGACCTTGGGCTACCGAAGTATCACCTTCGGTTAGTGTTTTCATCATCCCTCGCTTCACTTGTGGATCAGGAGAGACCCTCCGGGATGACACCTCGAAGTCGTCCGCCCTATTGGGCGAGGAGACTGGTGGAGGCGACTTGCTTTCCATAATCTCCGGGAGAAGATCCCCCGAGGAAGAGGATTGTTGAGGAAGACTGTGCGCCGAGCTGCAAAAACATATATTCTAGATGTTACCCTGGTCACAGGAGAGGAACGGGGTATGTGTAAAACACCCTTGTTCGCTTACGATTTAGGCTTGTCCTCGCCGAGGGACTGCGTGATAACGTCGTCCTCCAAGCCCGAGCCACCCGACAGGGGCATCTTACCTCGCTTGGGAGCCTTTTCCTCCCAATCTTTGGAGATGGCCCTTTTCTTACCATGGGGAGAATGAATGTTGGCTTCTCCTTTACTTTTGTCTTTGGGCGATGGGATTTCTATCTCCCCGGACACAGTATCTAATATATCTTCAGGATGGAGGCCACCTTTGGTCCTCCTGCTCTCCATCTTGTCCTCCTTCACAGGCATCTGGTACGGTGCCGGGTCCAGCATCCTTGTTAATACGGAATCCGCTGAGTCTTCGGGAAGGAGGGTCGAACACCTGATCTGCTCTACTTGCTTTATCCAGCCCTGGAAGCGGATAGCGTGATCAGTGTCACGCTACGACATACATTGCTGAAAAATTGTTCGGAAATAGAGCGCTTACCGAGGTATCCGGACATCGATCACGAAGGGCTTCTACATCAACACCATAGCCCCTACGATGAAGTGTGAGTAGTTTACCTCAGACCTACGGGTCCATAGTTAGTAGCTAGATGGCTTCTTCTCTCTTTTTGGATCTCAATACAATGTTCTCCCCCTCTCTTGTGGAGAACTATTCGATGTAATCTTCTTTTTGCGGTGTGTTTGTTGAGACCGATGAATTGTGGGTTTATTATCAAGTCTATCTATGAACAATATTTGAATCTTCTCTGAATTCTTTTATGTATGATTGGTTATCTTTGCAAGTCTCTTCGAATTATCAGTTTGGTTTGGCCTACTAGATTGATCTTTCTTGCAATGGGAGAAGTGCTTAGCTTTGGGTTTGCGGTGTCCTTTCCCAGTGACAGTAGGGGCAGCAAGGCACGTATTGTATTGTTGCCATCGAGGATAACAAGATGGGGTTTTCTTCATATTGCATGAGTCTATCCCTCTAAATCATGTCATCTTGCTTAAGGCGTTACTCTATTTTTAACTTAATACTCTAGATGCATGCTGGATAGCGGTCGAATAGTGGAGTAATAGTAGTAGATGCAGACAGGAGTCAGTCTACTTGTCTCGGACGTGATGCCTATATACATGATCATACCTAGATATTCTCATAACTATGCTCAATTCTGTCAATTGCTCAACAGTAGTTTGTTCACCCACCGTAGAATACTTATGCTCTCGAGAGAAGCCACTAGTGAAACCTATGGCTCCCGGGTCTATCTTTATCATATTGATCTCCTACTACTTAGTTATTTCCTTTTCCTTTATTTTACTTTGCATCTTTTATCATAAAAATACCAAAAATATTATCTTATCATATCTATCAGATCTCACTCTCGTAAGTGGCCTTATAGGGATTGACAACCCCTATTTGCGTTGGTTGCGAGGATTTATTTGTTTTGTGCAGGTACGAGGGACTCGCGCGTAGCCTCCTACTGGATTGATACCTTGGTTCTCAAAAACTGAGGGAAATACTTACGCTACTTTGTTGCATCATCCCTTCCTCTTCGGGGAAAACCAACGCAGTGCTCAAGAGGTAGCAAGAAGGATTTCTGGCGCCGTTGCCAGGGAGGTCTACGCAAAAGTCAACATACCAAGTACCCATCACATACCCTTATCTCCCGCATTACATTATTTGCCATTTGCCTCTCGTTTTCCTCTCCCCCACTTCACCCTTGCCGTTTTATTCACCATCTCTCTCTATCCTCCCTCTCTTTCTCTATTTGCCTCTTTTTGCCCGCTTGCTTTCTGTTTGCTTGTGTGTTAGTTTGCTTGCTTGTCATGATGGTTCAAGATGATACTAAATTGTGTGACTTCACCAATACCAACAATAATGATTTTATTAGCACTCCAATTGCTCCTCTTACCGATGTTGAATCTTGTGAAATTAATACTGCTTTGCTGAATCTTGCCATGAAAGATCCGTTTTCCGGCCTTCCTAGTGAATATGCCGCTACCCATCTAAATAGCTTTGTTGATTTGTGTGACATGCAAAATAAGAAAGATGTGGATAATGATATTGTTAAATTGAAGCTATTTCCTTTTTCGCTTAGAGATCGTGCTAAAGCTTGGTTTTCGACTTTGACTAAAAATAGTATTGATTCATGGAATAAGTGCAAAGATGCTTTTATCTCTAAGTATTTTCCTCCCGCTAAGATCATCTGTCTTAGAAACGATATTATGAATTTTAAGCAACTTGATCATGAACATGTTGCACAAGCTTGAGAGATAATGAAATTAATGATACGTAATTGCCCTACTCATGGTTTAAATTTGTGGATGATTATACAAAATTTTAATGCCGGATTGAATTTTGCTTCTAGAAATCTTTTAGATTCGGCCGCGGGAGGCACTTTTATGGAAATCACTTTAGGAGAAGCCACTAAGCTCCTAGATAATATTATGGTTAATTATTCTCAATGGCATACTAAAAGATCTACTAATAAAAAGGTGCATGCGATAGAAGAAATTAATGTTTTGAGTGGAAATATGGATGAACTTATGAAATTATTTGCTAGTAAGAGTGTTTCTTCTGATCCTAATGATATGCCCTTGTCTACTTTGATTGAGAATAATAATGAATCTATGGATGTGAATTTTGTTGGTAGGAACAATTTTGGTAACAACGCGTATAGAGAAAATTTTAATCCTAGGCCTTATCCTAGTAATCCCTCTAATAATTATGGTAATTCCTACAACAATTCTTATGGAAATTATAATAATATGCCCTCTGATTTTGAATCTAATATTAAAGAATTTATTACTTCGCAAAAGAATTTTAATGCTATGATTGAGGACAAATTGCTTAAGATTGATGATTTGGCTAGGAACGTTGATAGAATTTCTCTTGATGTTGATTCTTTGAAACTTAGATCTATTCCACCTAAGCATGATATCAATGAGTCTCTCAAAGCCATGAGAATTTCCATTGATGAGTGCAAAGAAAGAACCGCTAGGATGTGTGCTGAGAAAGATGCATTTATAAGAGCGTGTTCTTCTAGTTCCTATGAAAATAAAGATGAAGATCTAAAAGTTATTGATGTGTCCCCTATTAAATCTTTGTTTTGCAATATGAATCTTGATAATGATGGGACTCAATATGATCCACCTTTACCTAGAAGGCGTTCCAAGAATTAGGAATTTGTTGATCTTGATGCTAAAATTGATAAAAGTGGGATTGAAGAAATTAAAACCCTAGATGTTGCTAAACCCACTATTATGGATTTCAAGGAATTTAACTATGAAAATTGCTCTTTGATTGATTGTATTTCCTTGTTGCAATCCGTGCTAAATTCTCCTCACGCTTATAGTCAAAATAAAGCGTTTACTAAACATATCGTTGATGCCTTGATGCAATCTTATGAAGAAAAACTTGACTTGGAAGTTTATATCCCTAGAAAACTTTATGATGAGTGGGAACCAACTATTAAAATTAAAATTAAAGATCATGAATGCTATGCTTTATGTGATTTGGGTGCTAGTGTTTCCATGATTCCAAAGACTTTGTGTGATTTGTTAGGTTTCCGTGATTTTGATGATTGCTCTCTAAACTTGCACCTTGCGAATTCCACTATTAAGAAACCTATGGGAAGAATTAATGATGTTCTTATTGTTGCAAATAGGAATTATGTGCCTGTAGATTAATATTGTTCTTGACATAGATTGCAATCCTTCATGTCCTATTATTCTTGGTAGACCTTTCCTTAAAACGATTGGTGCAATTATTGATATGAAGGAAGGAAATATTAGATTCCAATTTACATTAAGGAAAGGCATGGAACACTTTCCTAGAAAGAAAATTAAATTACCTTATGAATATATTGTGAGAGCCACTTATGGATTGCCTACCAAAGATGGCAATACCTAGATCTATTCTTGCTTGTTATGCCTAGCTAGGGGCGTTAAACGATAGCGCTTGTTGGGAGGCAACCAAATTTTATTTTTATTCCTTGCTTTTTGCTCCTGTTTAGTAATAAATAATTTATCTAGCCTCTGTTTTTCTTGTGTTTTTTTGTGTTTAATTAGTGTTTGTGCCAAGTAGAACCGTTGGGAAGACTTGGGGAAAGTCTTGTTGAACTTGCTATAAAAAACAGAAACTTTAGCGCTCGCGAGAACTGCTGTAATGTTTATTTGGAAAGTGATATTTAGTTAATTATTTTTGCAGATGATTAATATATAAATTCCTCACGTCCAGAAATTTATTTTAGAATTTTTGGGGCTCCAGATCTTGCGCTAGCTACAGATTACTACAGACTGTTCTATTTTTGACAGATTCTGTTTTTCGTGTGTTGTTTGCTTATTTTGATGAATCTATGGCTAGTAAAATAGTTTATAAACCATAGAGAAGTTGGAATACAGTAGGTATAAACTCAATATAAATAAAGAATGAGTTCATTAAAGTACCTTGAAGTGGTCTTTTATTTTCTTTCGCTAATGGAGCTCACAAGATTTTCTACTTTAAGTTTTGTGTTGTGAAGTTTTCAAGTTTTGGGTAAAGATTTGATGGATTATGGAACAAGGAGTGGCAGGAGCCTAAGCTTGGGGATGCCCATGGCACCCCCAAGATAATCTAAGGACACCTAAAAGCCAAATCTTGGGGATGCCCCGGAAGGCATCCCCTCTTTCGTCTACTTCTATCGGTAACATTACTTGGAGCTATATTTTTATTCGCCACATGATATGTGTTTTGCTTGGAGCGTCTTGTATTATTTGAGTCTTTGCTTTTTAGTTTACCACAATTATCCTTGATGTACAAACCTTTTGAGAGAGCCATACATGATTTAGAATTTGTTAGAATACTCTATGTGCTTTGCTTATATCTTTTGAGTTATATAGTTTTGCTCTAGTACTTCACTTATATCTTTTAGAGCACGGTGGTGGATTTGTTTTATAGAAACAATTGATCTCTCATGCTTCACTTAGATTATTTTTAGAGTCTTAATAGCATGGTAATTTTCTTAAAATCCTAATATGCTAGGTATTCAAAGTTAGTAAAATTTCCTTACGAGTGGTTTGAATACTAAGAGAAGTTTGATGCTTGATGATTGTTTTGAGATATGGAGGTAATAATATCAAAGTCATGCTAGTTGAGTAGTTGTGAAATTGAGAAATACTTGTGTTGAAGTTTGCAAGTCCCGTAGCATGCACATATGGTAAACTTTATGCAACAAATTTGAAACATGAGGTGTTATTTGATTGTCTTCCTTATGAGTGGCGGTCGGGGACGAGCGATGGTCTTTTCCTACCAATCTATCCCCCTAGGAGCATGTGCATAGTACCGAGGTTTTTGATGACTTGTAGATTTTTGCAATAAGTATGTGAGTTCTTTATGACTAATGTTGAGTCCATGGATTATACGCACTCTCACCCTTCCATCCTTGCTAGCCTCTTCGGTGCCGTGCATTGCCCTTTCTCACATTGAGAGTTGGCGCAAACTTCGCCGGTGCATCCAAACCCCGTGATATGATATGCTCTTTCACACATAAACCTCCTTATATCTTCCTCAAAAAGCCACCATACCTACCTATTATGGCATTTCCATAGCCATTCCGAGATATATTGCCATGCAACTTTCCATCATTCCGTTCATCATGACACATTCATCATTGTCATATTGCTTACCATGATCATGTAGTTGACATAGTATTCGTGGCAAAGCCACCATTCATAATTCTTTCATACATGTCACTCTTGGTCCATTGCATATCCCGGTACACCGCCGGAGGCATTCATATAGAGCATCTTTTGGTCTAGTATCGAGTTGTAATCATTGAGTTGTAAATAAATAGAAGTGTGATGATCATCATTTTCTAGAGAATTGTCCCAAGTGAGGAATTATAAAAAAAAGAGAGAAAGGCCATAAAAAGAGAAAGTCCATAAAAAAGAGAAAGGCCATAAAAAAGAGAAGGCCCAAAAAATGAGAGAAAAAGAGAGAAGGGAGAATGTTACTGTCCTTTGCCACACTTGTGCTTCAAAGTAGCACCGTAATCTTCATGATAGAGAGTCTCTTGTTTTGTCACTTTCATATACTAGTGGGAATTTTTCATTATAGAACTTGGCTTGTATATTCCAACAATGGGCCTCCTCGAGTGCCCTAGGTCTTCATGAGCAAGCAAGTTGGATGCACACCCACTAGTTTCTTTTGTTGAGCTTTCATACATTTATAGCTCTAGTGCATCCGTTGCATGGCAATCCTTACTCCTTGCATTAACATCAATTTGTGGGCATCTCCATAGCCCATTAATTAGCCTCGTTGATGTGAGACTTTCTCCTTTTTTGTCTTCTCCACATATCCTCCCTCATTAATTCTATTCCACCCATAGTGCTATGTCCATGGCTCGCGCTCATATATTGCGTGAAAGTTTATAGGTTTGAGATTACTAAAGTATGAAACAATTGCTTGGTTTGTCATCGGGGTTGTGCATGATGAGAGCATTCTTGTGTCACGAAAATGAAACATGACTAAACTATAAGATTTTGTAGGGATGAACATTCTTTGGCCATGTTATTTTGAGAAGACATAATTGCTTAGTTAGTATGCTTGAAGTATTATTATTTTTATATCAATATGAACTTTTGTCTTGAATCTTTCGGATCTGAATATTCATACCACAATTAAGAAGAATTACATTAAAATTATGCCAAGTAGCACTCCGCATCAAAAATTCTGTTTTTCTCATTTACCTACTCGAGGATGAGCAGGAATTAAGCTTGGGGATGCTTGATACGTCTCCAACGTATCTATAATTTTTGATTGCTCCACGCTATATTATCTACTGTTTTGGACATTATTGCGCTTTATTATCCACTTTTATATTATTTTTGGGACTAACCTATTAACCGGAGGCCCAGCCCAGAATTGCTGCTTTTTTGCCTATTTTAGGGTTTCGAAGAAAAGGAATATCAAAACAGAATGAAACCTTCGGGAACGTGATTTTCTCAACGAACAAGACCCGGGAGACTTGGACCCTACGCCAAGAAAGGAGGCGCGCCCACCCCCACCAGGCGCGCCCTCCACCCTCGTGGGCCCCCTGTTGCTCCGCCGACGTACTCCTTCCTCCTATATATACACGTACCCCCAAACGATCAGATACATACTCCTTCCTCCTGTATGATTGGTTATCTTTGCAAGTCTCTTCGAATTATCAGTTTGGTTTGGCCTACTAGATTGATCTTTCTTGCAATGGAGAAGTGCTTAGCTTTGGGTTCAATCTTGCGGTGTCCTTTCCCAGTGACAGTAGGGGCAGCAAGGCACATATTGTATTGTTGCCATCGAGGATAACAAGATGGGGTTTTCTTCATATTGCATGAGTCTATCCCTCTACATCATGTCATCTTGCTTAAGGCGTTACTCTGTTTTTAACTTAATACTCTAGATGCATGCTGGATAGCGATCGATGAGTGGAGTAATAGTAGTAGATGCAGGTAGGAGTCGGTCTACTTGTCTCGGACGTAATGCCTATATACATGATCATACCTAGATATTGTCATAACTATGCTCAATTCTGTCAATTGCTCAACAGTAATTTGTTCACCCATCGTAGAATACTTATGCTCTCGAGAGAAGCCACTAGTGAAACCTATGGCCCCCGGTCTATCTTTATCATATTGATCTCCTACTACTTAGTTATTTCCTTTGCTATTTACTTTGCCTTTATTTTACTTTGCATCTTTTATCATAAATATACCAAAAATATTATCTTATCATATCTATTAGATCTCACTCTCGTAAGTGGCCTTATAGGGATTGACAACCCCTATTTGCGTTGGTTGTGAGGGTTTATTTGTTTTGTGCAGGTACGTGGGACTCGCCCGTAGCCTCCTACTGGATTGATACCTTGGTTCTCAAAAACTAAGGGAAATACTTACGCTACTTTGCTGCATCATCCCTTCCTCTTGGGGGAAAACCAACGCAGTGCTCAAGAGGTAGCAACATGACCGAGAAATGTCTCCGGTCAATAACCAATAGCGGAACCTGGATGCTCATATTGGTTCCTACATATTATATGAAGATCTTTATCGGTCAAACTGCATAACGATATACGTTGTTCCCTTTGTCATCGGTATGTTACTTGCCCGAGATTTGATCGTCGGTATCTCAATTCCTAGTTCAATCTCGTTACTGGCAAGTCTCTTTACTCGTTCTGTAATGCTACATCCCATAACTAACTCATTAGCTACATTGCTTGCAAGGCTTATAGTGATGTACATTACCGAGAGGGCCCAGAGCTACCTCTCCGATACACTGAGTGACAAATCCTAATCTCGATCTATGCCAACTCAACAAACACCATCAGAGACACCTGTAGATCATCTTTATAGTCACCCAGTTACGTTGCGATGTTCGATAGCACACTAAGTGTTCCTCCGGTATTTGGGAGTTGCATAATCTCATAGTCATAGGAACATGTATAAGTTATGGAGAAAGCAATAGAAATAAACTAAACGATCAAAGTGCTAAGCTAATGGATGGGTCAAGTCAATCACATCATTCTCTAATGATGTGATCCCCTTAATCAAATGATAACTCTTTGGCCATGGCTAGGAAACTTAACCATCTTTGATTCACAAGCTAATCAAGTAGAGGCATACTAGTGACACTCTGTTTGTCTATGTATTCACACATGTACTAAGTTTCCGGTTAATACAATTCTAGCATGAATAATAAACATTTATCACGATATAAGGAAATATAAATAACAACTTTATTATTGCCTCTAGGGCATATTTCCTTCATTTATATGGGTGTTTTTTTCTAAGTTACAACTCTCGTTCTTTTGAAGATTTATTGGATCGAGTTGTAAACTTAAACCCAATGGTGGTCTGATACTTTTGCTATGGTCTTCTGCATGCTATTTCCTCATATATGTTAATGCATGCATGCTGAATCACATCAGTCACCATATTTCATCATGCATTTCAAATTCTTCATATCATATGTTAAATGCGTGTATGAAGTACAAGATATAGGGGGAGATCTCCATGATTCTATTCTTCAAATGTGCATTGCTTCAAAAGCAAATTCCTCATTGTGCACGTCTTCAGGGGGAGTTCTTCTATATCTTGCAATCAAATTCCTCAATATCGATATTTACACTTTGTATGTTTATCCCCGTTGAAAACTTAACCAATATTATCATCAATCACCAAAAAGGGGGAGATTGTAAGTGCATCTAGTGCCCCTTAGTGATTTTGGTGTATTGAAGACTTATAGGTTAAGGGACTAATGCGTTTGTGAGTGTACACACGTATATAAGTCTATGAGGAGTTTGATATTTACAGAGAAAGTCGACCCCTAAAAATGAATGTCTTCAACTGAAGAGTTTGGATTTCTAAAGACTTTCTGAAGACTTTGAAAGTGAAGAAATTGGTGTGACCGTGAAGACTTGTTATTCATATGAGGAACATGAAGCGTGAAGACTTTTGTTTTCCACTACTAGAATTAGCTTATTTGCCATCTGCCAGTTCTTTGCCGTCTGCTGGCGGATGGCAAAGAAGGTCTTTGCCGTCAGCTTAAGGAAAACGGATGGCAAAGAACTGGCAGATGGCAAAGAAGGTCTTTTCCATCAGCCTGTTCTTTGCCGTCCGCTGGTTGTAGGTAGAGCTGGCCCCACTAAACGAGTTAATTAAGGAAAACTTAACGGCGCCCTCTTTGCCGTCTGCTAGCAGACGACAAAGAGGAAACAAAGTGGACGACAAAGGGTGGGCGGACGGCAAAGATTCTTCCTAACTAATGGCCGAGCCCCACCCTGCCCCTTCTCTCTGTTTCTCTCCCTCTCTCCTCCCCGCCACCCACCGCCGCTTGCCCCGTCGACCCACCATCCCGCCGCCTCCCACGCGCCGACGCCTCATCGCCCCACCACCCCGCCGCCCCACCACGTTGCCGCCCCACCGCCCCACCGCCCCGGCGCCCCCTCCACCCGCCCACCACCCGTCGCCCTCGGCGCCACCGTGGCTCCATCTCCCCCGCCTCCCTACCGGCTCGGCGCCGCCGCTCACTGCCCCGGCGCCACCGTCGCCCCCGTCACCACCGTCGCCCCGTCACCACCGCTCGATCCGGTGAGTTATTTTTTTCTTTTTTCTTTTTCTTTTTTGCTGTTAGATTTAGTGTTAGATTCAGTTTAGTTTTAGTGTTAGATTTAGTGTTAGATTCAGTTTAGTTTTAGTGCTAGAATATGTAGAAGGGGGACAAGAAGAAGAATAAGAAGAAGAAGAAGAAGAAGAAGAAGAAGAAGAAGAGGGGAGAAGGGAGGAAGAGGAGGAGCGAGAAGAAGAAAGAAAAGAAGAGGAAGAGGAAACCCTAAACCCTAGTTTTAGTTATAGTTTTACTTTAGTTTTAGTTTCAGTTTAGTTTTAGTTTTTATTTTTAGTTTAGTTTATTTTAGATTAGTTTTAGTTTGAAGAAGAGGGGAGGAGGGAGAAGAAGAAAGGAAAGAAGAAGAAGAAAGAAGAAGAAGAAGAAGAAGAAGAAGAAGAAGAAGAAGAAGAAGAAGAAGAAGAAGAAGAAGAAGAAGAAGAAAAGGCTGTCACGTGCCCCGACCGCGACCCACACCCCGACCTGACCCCGACACCCCGACCCCGACACGGCACCCCGACCCCGACACGCCACCCCGACACCCCGGCACGACACCCCGACCCCCGACACCCTGACACCACACCCCGACCCCGACACCCCGACACCGAAACAGCACCCCGACCCCGACACGGCACCCTGACCCCCGACACCCTGACATCCCGACCCCGACCCCCAACCCCCGACCCCCTGACACCCTGACCCTGACCCTCGACCCCCGACACCCTGACACCACACCCCGACCCCGATGCCTCGACGCCCCGACCCCCGACACCCAGACCCCGAAACAGCACCCCGACCCCGACACGCCACCCCGACACCATATATATTTTTTGATTTTGTTATGAAAAACATCATGAATTATTATTCATGTCGGTATTTTTTATGTTGTATTAATTTCATTTACTCTTTGTCATGGCAGGTGTTGAAAGATGGTGGGCGCTGGTGAGCGCTCCGAGGCCCCTTCTTCGTCGGCGCGTGGTGGGAGGTCTTCCATTCCACCCGCACAAATCTGATGAGCGTTGCTGGACAGTATGGCGACACCACCGGGCCCTTCTTCGTCAACTGCGGTGCCCAGCAGGGGACGAGGAAAGGGAGGGAAGAAGAGAGGAGCTGGAGCACGTGGTCGCGGGAGAGGAGGTAGGGTGACTGCTAAGGTGCCTTCCTCGCCGCCACCCCCAGCTGTTTCACCCGAGCACGTGACTGCTAGGGTGCCTTCCTCGCCTCCACCCCCAGCTGTTTCACCCGAGCACATGAGGAGGAGGCTCCACGGACTTTGGTCCACGAGCCTTGGGTCCACGGGCCTTCGGCCCATGATAGTTGGGCCCACAAGACCCCGGACGAGCACACGTCTGGATGGGGTACCTGGCCGGATCAGCCTGAGGGGGCGAGTGGCCATGCTGATGATGGCGGGGAGCCGACTGATATTGAGGAGGAGGGGGACTGTCTACCAGCATGGTTGTACACGGCTCCCGTCCGTGCCGGTGACCCGCGAGCAGAGGTGGTTGATTTTCCCTGATGGGAGACGTAAGTGCATTTAATATTTGTGTACCTTCTGCATTCACGTTTCTTCAAATATCTAATGCGTTGGCCTTGTCATGCTGCAGGGTTGGGACCACCATGAGAAGGTCTGCCGGGCCAACTCCGTCCTTGGAGTGCTTTGCCGGCAAAACTTCCCGGGGTTTGTCACGTTGCCTGGTGAGGGTCGGCTTCCAGAGCTTGGATTGAGCTGGGAGCACTACTTGGCTGCCCCGGCCCCACCGGGTGAGATTATCGACGGTGTCTTGTGCAACACGAGGGCAGACATGGTGATCAGAAAGTTCTAGGTAATTTCTACTTTACACAATTAAAAATCTTCAACTAGCTAGTTATTAATTGTACTAGTCAATATTGTCTCATTTGATTGCAGACATTCTACAGGTGTTAGGAGGGATACGAGGAGGAGGCGGCAAATGTTATCGAGAATGTCTGCAAGCGCCTACTACAGAACTTACGGCACGAGGCTCGGGTGCAGGCTGTTCGAGACTACTACGCCTTGCGTGGTATCAAGAAGCCCAAGCCGGCGTGCCACGAGAAGTTCCTGAGTAAGGAGCAATACATGAAGGTAATTCTTAATGCCTTGTACTTACTTCCTTCATTTATTAATTCATAGCCGTAGCGCTCAAGTTTCTATTTGCTAACTTAGGCGCCTCCGAGATGGTGTGCGGATCGGATGGATTGATGGGAGGTGTTGGTCAATGAGTGGTGCTCAAAAGAATGGCTAGCCATCCACAACACGGCCAAGGACAAACGTGCCCAAATGGAAGGTGTGCCACACCATCAAGGCAACTCCAACTTATATCAGTACGGGCGGAACTGGGTATGTGGTTTGCTTCATGATTCATGCAATTCATTCATCATGCTAGCTTGAGCCCTTTAATTACTAATTTACGTTCTTTCTCTCTTTCAGGCACGCTACAATAAGGTGGATAAGGTGCCAGAGGTGTATGACCTCTATGCCATGGCCCATACTGCCTCTTACAAGAAAGTCAAGGCATTCTCTCCGTCTGACCTCGATGATGCAAACAACTTCACCAACATCTCCTCCCACGACAAGCTCGTGAAATATAGAGATGAAGGGAAGGCGAGGAAAGGGGAGGACTTTAACCCGAGCCAGGGTCCCGTTGATCCAGAGCTGGTGATGATAGCTGGTGGCGGGAGGTCCCATGGCTCGATAGCCATTGGAGATGGACCGATCCGTTGTCCTAGCACTCTCCCGGAGATCAAGGTGCGCCAGTCGAGATCCGCTCCTGAGATAAGGCCTCGTGAACGGCCAGTCCAACTCGCCTTCAAGGTTAGTTATACGTACTCAACTACCTTTCTACATTACATTGTGTGTGCTTCCATCAATGATTACAAATGCTAACGAGGAGCGGTGTTGCAGGCTGCTATACAGAGTGAGAGAGATAGAACGGAGAAACTTCTGTCGGAGGCGGCGGAGAGGCAGCGGGAGTTGGAGGAGAGGACAACAAAGATGTTGGAGAAGGAGAGGGCACGGAATGACATGCAGGCAAGGGAAATGTACGAGCTCCTTGTGGTAAGTTTCTTCTGCTGATTAGCAAAAACATTCATGTACTGTTTGTCTCATTACTAACTAGTATGACTGAGTCATCAAAACCAAATGTGCAGTTTATGTGCGAGAAGTCCGGTCAGACCGCTCCGCCGATGCCAGTGATTGCTCCTGGGACGACGGTGAGTTTAATTTGAATGGACACTACTTGCTAGTCTGAACATTTGGGTGTCATCATGCTAACGAGACATTGGAAATGATCTTTGGTGCAGCGTAACTCCAGACAAGCATCGCATGATCCTTCTCCAGGTACCGGCATGAGCCAGCCCGCTCCCACACCTCCATGATCACGGTAAGTTTCTCTAGTGTTTTGCTTAACAAATGCATAAAGACCTAGAGTTAGCTTTATTTCCTCCAAAATGACTTAATAAGCTTACTGACCTCCAAAACCATCCATTTTACCTAAGTTAGATCTAAAACGATCTATACTTAGCTTTGTTTCCTCCAAAATGACCAAAGTTAGCTCTAATATGCTTAGTTAACTAGGTTTGCTCAATAATGACATGTACTTAGCTTACT
Organism: Triticum aestivum; assembly: GCF_018294505.1. NCBI lineage: Eukaryota > Viridiplantae > Streptophyta > Magnoliopsida > Poales > Poaceae > Triticum > Triticum aestivum. Next base: position 207,201,086 of record NC_057812.1, read on the forward strand.
TATGTCAAAAATAGCATAATTAGCTTAGTTAGCTCATAAACGATCCATTTTACCTAAGTTAGTTCTAAAATGATTCATTTTACCTTAGTTAGCTCATAACCGATCCATTTTACGTAAGTTAGTTCTAAAATGATCCATTTTACCTAAGTTAGCTCATAAACGATTTATTTTACCTAAGTTAGCTCTAAAACGATCCATTTTACCTTACTTAGCTCATAAATGATCCATTTTACCCAAGTTAGCTCTAAAATGACCCATCTTACCTAGGTTAACTCCAAAATGATCCATCTTACCTAGGTTAGCTCTAAAATGATGCATTTTACCTAAGTTAGCTCATAAGCGATCCATTTCACCTATGTTAGCTCATAAACGATCCATTTCACCTATGTTAGCTCACAAACGATCGATTTCACCTAAATTAGCTCATAAATGTCATATATTCTTCTTCTTCATTTTCTTCATCATCATCATCATCTTCTTCTAATCTTCTTCTTCTAACTTTCTTATTTCCCATTTTGCAGAATTCATTCGCTTCACGGAAGCTTGCATACATGGAGTGCTTGTTTGGATGAACTATGTTTATTTTGTTTCGATGAACTATGCATGTATGCTTTGATGACACTATTGTAATATGTATGGTTGGATGGATGTATGTGGAACTTTCTATGTATGGTTGATGGAACTATACATTTATGATGAAATTATATGTGTTGGATATCTCATATGTTTGATATGAACTTGCCATGTGAAAAATATATATGTATCATCTATTTGTTGTAAAAATTGCCATCTGCTTTCTTTGCCGTCCGCCGCTGATGGCAAAGGCTCCTTTGTCGTCCGCGTCAGGAAGCAGACAGCAAAGAAGGTCTTTGCCGATCCTTTTTTTGCCGGCGCCTTTTGCCGTCTGCGGCAGACGACAAAGGCCTTTGCCGTCCGCCTTCCATGGCCAAGTAGTTGATTCTTGTAGTGTTCGTAGTTTCATTTTCTCTTTCTTGAGTCATAGCAAACACCGTACTGTTAATGGGGGTCGAGGTAAAACTAAGGAAAAGTTTCCAACTGATGCTCATCTCAAAATCCTACACCTACCAATCCCTTCGAGTGAAGCCATTGGAAATCTCATACAGTTCGGTCAATTTCTTCAGTGACAGAGACGAAGTTTTTCTGGTCTCTGAGGAATTTGTTCTGACTGAGGAGTTAGGAATTCGCCAGTGCGGATTACCTACAAGTGAGGAACATGATAACCCTGAGGAATTTGATAGTCAAATTTTCGACCGTTGTTGTGCTACGCGTCAGCTGTCCCAAAATATCTACCCACCTAACGGTCATATATCATTGAAGGGCATTTATGTCTTATCATGTCGGGCTGCTCCCTAGGCTATAAATAGTCGCCCCCTACAACCACTAACTGGTTGGCTGCTCCACGAGAAACTGACACTTGTCATTGGGAGCATCCCATCCTCCGAGGACTTTGAGAGAAAATCATCAAGTGAGAAAAAACCCAAAACCCCAAACCAAACACCTACAAACCAAAGTGAGTGTGCATCATTGAAGAGATTGTTCCTGTGTGGAACCGACGCTTGTTACCTTTGAGAACTGTGCATCCTCCAGATGGTTAGGCGTCATGATCTAGAGCATCCAAGAGGAATTGTGGATCGCCGAGTGGCCAAGTCTGTGAAGTTTTGGAAGTCACCTGAAGACTTACCACGAGTGATTGGACGAGGTCTATGTGACCTTAGTTCAAGGAGAATACGGTGATGACTATGTGTCCGGGACTGTGTGTCCTCAGATTTAAATACCTAGCCGCTCTAACCAGATGTACAAATGTTACAGCAGTTGGAACTGCTCTATCAAATCATTGTCTTCACCGAGCTTACTGGTTCTATTTCCTCAACTCCTTCATTTCCTCATTACTATGTTATGTGCTTGTTCATATCTGTTTGAAGGCTTTGACTGAAGACTTTCTCAACCTCCTCAGTTCAATTTCTTCAGTCAATTTATCTTCATCCTGTTTTATCATGTGCTTACGCTTTTTGTACTCTGTGTCCGTTTTCATTTCATCATGATATCCATGTTTATGTTATGTCATGTATGCATCTGAGTACTTATTCCGCTGCAAGTAGTTCTTCGCTCAGGAATTTCTTCACCCTGAAATTCCTCATCGAAGAATTCAAAAAAATCGCCTATTCACCCCCCCTCTAGTCGACTTAACGCACTTTCAATCTTTTCAGCCTTGTCATGTCGATACTTATGTAACTTGTACTTTGATCTTCATGATACGAGTGAGACACGTATTATCATGAAAAAATATACACAAACCATTGCAATGTGTTTGTTAGAGCATCTACAACCGGACCTCTCAAAACCCGCCTCATACGCCTGGGCGGGCTGCCCGGTCACTGCATGGTCATGATTTTTTGACCTAGACGGGCGCCTCAAACGCCTGGTCTAGCACCCGTCATATCCAGCCCAAATACGAGGCGGACGGGGGGGGGGGGGGCGTATGGGTGCCCCCGCAGACCCCGTTGCAGGTCGTAGCGGTTCCACCTGCAGCGACAGAAGCTCCTCCATCTTTCATCAGTGCAACAAAATTTTAGTCCCACATCACCTGCCAAGGCGGACGCCGCCCGGCTTAAAATGCTACGCCAGCGGATGGCGGCAAGCTTGGTTGTTGTGTAGGTCTATCAATTCTAGCATGTGTAATCGAGATATATTTGACACTAGATTGCATGTCATTGACTGATGATTGTTCATCGAGTGTCAAGTTTGTTTCGATCATATACGTTGATACCTCTACTACAATGACATTAGATTTTTATTTTGGTTTCATGCATGGACGTTGATTCAAAAAAAGACAAGCCGACACCAATTTTCTCTTTGTTAAGGATACAATCGACTAGCTCATTAGTCGGCATGTGGGACTAACACGAGTGTGAAAATGTTAAATATGAGCAATTTCCGGTGCCTAGCCGGCTCAAGACGGACAAGATGATTGACGTGCATGGGCGTGCATGTAACAGATGTTTTGAAAATAGGATACCTGATTGTAAATTGTAAAATTTAAGGCACGCCCGGTCACTGTCCAAATTTGCATCCTCCGGCTGCAGATACTCTCCGGGCGGCTGCAGATACTCTTAAGCCCGGCAGTAGCGTGGAAGTGGAACATCACAGACCCAATTTTGTGCAGCGTAATGTTTGGCTCTAAAGGTTGCCCACGACTTCTAGTTGAGATGATCTAAAAGACAAAATTGTTCGTCCCGACGAGTCGCACAATTTTCATGGTGAACATCTTTTTCCGCTGGAAGCCATCTTAAGGATGAATCTTGCAAGCCAAAATCTTGTGTCAGCAATTTTGTTCTTTCTCTCTCTCCAAAATGTTAGCTTTAGGAACTTGTGAAAAGTGGCCAACTTTATCGCCCAAAGTTGTTTAAATGATTTTCTCAGAAAATAAAGTTTTAAAAATCAACTTCATTGCTCAAAGTTTTACGATCGGCCCCCCATAGCTCTCTGAAACATTCAATCAACGGGAACTCTCGTGGTTTGATCAAAGCTCTAATTAGCACGGCGATGCAACAATACATTGTACTACTACATAGACAGCTAAAACACCTCGGCACTCCACTAAAAGCTAAAAAAACAAAAAAACGAGACAGTGGCAACTGGCAAGCCGCAAGCAAGATCCATGGAACCTGATGTATCAGCGGCATCAATCTGTCAATCAGTGAGTGAAAGTGTAGAAGACGGTGCTGATGTACACGACGAGGGCGGTGGAGACGAGCCCGACGAGCCCCGCGGCGGCCTTGGCAGCCGCCCGGTTGCTGGCGCATCCCAGGGTGCCCAGCCGGATCTGCACGACCATCACCATGGACGCCATCAAGAAGACGCAGCCGACGACGGAGCCCACGGCGGAGGCCAGCATCCCGAGCCGGAGCAGGCGGGCGTCGATGTGGGCGTGCGTGTCGTCGGGGTCCTTGGAGTTGATGAGGTTGATCGCGAGCTTGAGGCCCTGCGCGACGAGGCTGGAGAAGAGGAAGGAGGAGAAGGCGACCACCTCGAGGACCAGCAGGGACCGCGCCACGTCGGGCCCGGCGTCGCAGGACGGGTCGCCGGCGAGGCTGCGCAGCTCGCCGGGGGTCGCGAGGGAGAGGCCCACGAAGACGGCCACCGTGAAGAGCGAGTTCACGTTGACCACCCCGTCCAGCGCCGTCACGTGCACGCTCGTCGTGTTCGCCGACAGCGCCGCCGGCAGCTTCCACTCGTAGCCGTGGTGCTGCCCGCCGCCGTTGCCGCGCTCGTCAGATCTGGGGCAAGCACGACCAAAAGGAAAACAGCATCTTCAGGCGCTTCCCTTCCAAAAAATGGAGTTCTTGGTCGGTGCAACCAATGCAAGAACATCTGGTTCGGATTCGAGGAGGTGAATCTGAGAGCGCGGGAGGTACAGAAGACTTACTCATCCATGGGGCGCCGGGAGGAGGCTGGATCGGATGCTTTGCTTCCTCAGATGCTGCTGTCTTGCAGATCGAGTTTTTTTTTTTGACCTGGTCTTGCAGATCGAGTTGCTTTTGCTTGTTGGGAATGTGGGGATCAATCAGAAGAATGAAGCGGAGAGCGTTTGGGGAACTGAGGGGCCAATCGCAAAACGACCGTGGCGACCGACCGACCGTCCGGGTGACATGGGTAGGTACGTGCCTTCACGCGGAGCTAGCAAGAATACCGTGCCTTGTCATCGAAATACGAGGCAGAAGCGAGATCAGGCTGGTTGTAACGAAAGTATCATAAGCCTAGCCATAGTGGGGTAACTTAGGTAATAACTTAACACACCCCAAGATAATTTTACTTATGTAGCAAGTATTTAATAAGGAGAGAGGTGTTTGAAATAACATAATATGTTAATGTAACATAGCGTTTTTTGAAATAAAATGAGTCTATGAGGCAATAAATGAAACTATGTATGACACTACTACTAAGATATTTTGCATTATGGAGTTAGTAACTTAGACTAATGTCATATGCATGACACTAGTATAAGTTACTCCCCACTATGACCAGCCTAAGCGCTATCATACATGTCAATTAAATTTTTTGAATGAAGTGGCATATAATTAAATGAGGAAAAAAAGATGATATCATATCATGATACCTTATCATATTAAATGTTCTACTATTTTATGTTATACATGACAATTAATAAAACAACCTAACTTATGATATTAATAAAACAACCAGCCTTAGGGTTGTACGTGGCCTTTTTTTAATAATAACTCTCTTTTTATGGGTGATTTAATGATAGCCCGGGAACTTCCTCTGGTTAGAAGGTCAATTGAAGGACCTAGATCTTGACCACAGGAGGTGCCAATCTTCTCATTTACTACAAAAATGTCAGGTATAATCATTATAAAATGTCAGTTTATCATTCTACACTAATAATGCACATAGGATTAGACTAAGAGTACTAGATAAAAAAAAGATTTGCACTTTCCGAGGGGATACAAGGCGCACTGGGCACCCACGGAACCTCCATTAATAATGCTTTAGGCTCCCGAGAGGACTGTGTGAGAGTGTCACATCAATAATCCGACAGTTCTGGGACGGAACCTCCATTGGATCCGCCACTATAGGAGGTCCTAGGAAACGTTCTCATAGCCATTGAATCCAGATCATGTAGGTCACAATTTTTTAGAAAAACCGCAGGCATTTTTTTGCACTACATGGCATTTCACCTTCGATCATAGCAGAAAAACCGCGGGCATTTTTTTGCACTACATGGCATTTCACTTTCGATCATAGCAAATATGGTGAAGTTGCCGTGGCAACTTTATCTGAAATTGCATGGCAATTTGAGCACTCGCTGGGTAAACACTCCGAGGGAACTCCACAAATATTATTATTATTGGACCATGATGTTCCACAAATATTATGGTCCATTTCTATTCAAGACCTTTAAAAATGTCATAACAGAAATTAAAATATACAACCGAGTTCACACAAATAGGAAGGACACTAGAATATTTTCTTAGTTCCATTAGTATACATATTGTAGATGAGTTTTACTTGACTTTATGTCTAGTTCGCAAGCAAGAAGGAAGGAAAGAACCTCTCGATTGAGAATGAAACAAGCTGAAAAATCACAAACATGACGCAACAAGTTGGTTGAACATTGATTTTCGGGTCACTTGCCTACTCTTCTATCTTTCTTGGCATTTTCCGTCATGTAGTCCAGGATCCTGAATAATATTCACAGACGGAAAAAGCTCATGAGTCCTTTTGAAGATTGTTTGCTAGAAAGTCTTCGACAACGTCAAATGGCCTTTCCACTTGTAAGTCTTTGAAATTAAGGGATTCTGTGAAAAGTGAAATGACTAGATTATGAAAATTGTAACTAGTGATAAAGTTGGGTTTAAGGTTAACAATGAAATTGTCCCTTGTCCTAACTCTCACTAGGGACTTAGCGGAGACCCCATGTCACCCTTGATGTTCAACTTGATTGTGGATGCTCTATCGGTTTTCATTAAGAGAGCTCTAGGGTAGGACCTTTGTTACTTAGCTACTCACTCTTCGGAAGACACCGAGAGGGATACCATCTTGTAATATGCAAATGACATAACTCTAATGATTTGGAACAACTTAGTACATCCAGGACCATTCAATCAAGAATTGATGGCCCTGATAGAATACGCTTAAACTCCGAGTCGGTTCGCAACAGGAGTTGTTGATCCCAAATCCAATAGCTAACATTTGAATGTCGATCTGTCGTCCTGGTGGAGCCACGTGACATGTTCCCACCGATTGTTGTTATTTTTGCAAAAAATCCCATACACTTTCAAACACTTGTAACCTTTTTCATATAGATCCAAATTCAATGAAACTTTTTTGCATATCATTTTGTATTTGCCTTAAATATTGGTAACTGTTTTTTTAACTGCAAGTGTGAACGACTCTTAAATCGGTATCCCCCTTCCTTTTAGTGGCATAATAAAATATTGTGGCTTTTATGCTAGATCCGTGTGTAGGTAAACTTTAGGTTCGAACAACATTATTATCCAAAGATCCCTTTTATCTACATATCTCTATGGGGAATTGTCCTTTAATTTTTCAAAGCATTAAATTAAATATCTTGAATAAAAAAGGAAATTTGCGCCGATATGACTATATTGGCATACCCAAGTGATGGTGCAAAATACTGCCAGATCCCTCGGTAGGGGTCCAAGCACAGCTGAAAGTCTTAGATCAGAGGTCACAGAAAGGTTTACCCAGGTTTGAGCCTTCGTAGAGTAATACTCGACATCCTGCTTGCTTTGATATTTCACGATAGAGAGATACCTCGTGTGAGGGGTTTACAATGGTGTTTGTGATTGCTACCGAGAGTTGCTATCTAAGATTAGGTCGGAATGAGAATCCTAGCCCTCGCTTTATATCGGCAACAAAGGACTAGGGTTTACATGGAGATGGATTCGATCGACCCTGTTTGTCGCCCTTGCCTTGGCCCCCAAGAAGGCCTCCGATGCCCTTAGGGTTCTGAATTTGCCTTGGGCCGTGCGGGCTCTAGCAAGGCCTAGGAGGAACCCTTACGGGTGATCCACTCTTGGTATGCGGCATCGTCACCAAGTCCATTTGCAACCATAATAGCAACACAATCAGGTTGTTGGTTCAACCCAAAAAATTTCTTCTTCTTTCTTGAATGGTCTATCGATTGACGAAGGTCTCTCTTAAATTTCCATAGTTGATGCCTGGAATCACTAAGGTACTGAACCCTTAGCTTCTTCTCTTGGAACCTCTATCTTATAGAGGGAAAGTATGTTAAGTTTGCTCGCCACATTGCTCTTGTCCCACTAGAAAAGGAATCTCGTACCCATGGGTATAACAAACTTCCAAAGGGGGAGGGCCTTTAGTTTCCCCCGCGAGTAGAAGAAACATGATCGGCATAGTGATGTAAAGCTATTGAACTCTGGTATCCTCTTTCTTTTTGCCAACTGGAGTCATAGAATAGAATGTGATATGGTGAGATAAAATGCAATAGAAATTTAAGCAAGGATAGAGAAAGAAATACCACTCAAAAACAAGGGAAACTCCAAAGGAAAAGTACGACTAAAGCTAGTTGATCACCCTTGCATTGTTTCTGTATCATGTCAGGAAACCTTCAAACTAGTAGGTTCGGGCTGAAGTAGTGCACCTCTTGTAAACACGAAATGCTTAGTAATAGTTGGTTGTATTCACCCTTTTTTGGAATAATATCCTCCTTGACTGCCGGATTAACTGCCTTTTTATATGTCTGGATGTATTTACTTTTGCTGGGTATTTTTTAGAGAGAAAATTGATAGGTATTTGCGTGTTAAATTTCAAAATTACCAGCTTGTGTGGTTCACTAGTTCCACCAATGTCGCCCTTAGATAGAATTATTCGGTGGATACACAGATGCGCTTAAAGTGGAGGGTGATGTCCCGATTGGGTTGGGCATGCATAAATTGAGGATAAATGGCAAAGGAATTGTTAGTTTGCCTCACCTTCCCGAAGTGTGGGTTTGTTTGCTTTTGACTTTAAGTCCTCTCTGTGTCAATCCCACCTATTTCTCATAAGACTAAGGTATAGGTAGGGCTAAGAAAACAAAAGGAGAGAGTCATATTACACCATATTTGTAAAGTTAAATGCCTTTTTTCCTTCTCGGGCTATCGGAATTATTCACAATAAAATATTGGGTACAATTGAGGAGGTCTTATCAGTGAAATTTCCACTAAATTCTAATTGATTGGACATCCCACATAAGGACTCAAAGGAAGAACCGACATTTTATTCCAGGGAAACCCCAACGAAAAATGCACAAGATTCCCCTTTTTCTATCAAATCGGTTATAACCACTACATACATTCCAAAAACTAGTACATCACAAGTAGGAGCTAATGAATAGGCCTACGATTCTGTAGGAAGACATCCTAGAACAAATGATCTTATTTGTTATTTCCTATCAATTGAGTTAGTTAAGTCCACTATTTTGTATACATGAAGAAGGTATGATAGGACAAGTGTAGGGCCGATTCCACATAATAGGTTAGATCACACCAATATCAATTCTTTTTATTCCAAGATAAAGATTGAAGCCAACATCAAGACGCTATTGGCGCCTAGTTGAATCAAAATAAAAAATACTACTCTTTGATGATTTTGTTGGCATTCAACTGTTCTTGAATTGGTCCATTCAAGAATCCAAAACATTCCATTGTGATAAAAGAATGGAATATTAGAATTCCTATTTGAGATTTTTTTGGGGCCCTTAGGCACTGTTGTAGCTAGTATATCACATTTTTCTTCATCTTACTATTTACTGCACATAGTAAAATCTTGTTAAAAAATCTTTGCTCCTTGACAATTTGAAACGAAACCTTCCAATTACTTTAGAAACTTTAAATAATCTTTAATCTATACCAATATAAAAAGAGCCAAAGGGGTAGATCCAACTGATCTCGGCCATCGAACTAAGTCAATCCGACGACCTAGACTGCTCTAATGGCGAGCGTTAAACGTATTTAACGTGCAATTACTATCATACCAAATATTACACTAATCACAGAATTAACACACAAATAATAGCATATCTAATATCCGTGTGCAATTAATATATTGCCTAAGTATTAACATGCACTAGAAGAACGTCCGTGCGTTGCAATGGGGCCACATCTATACCAATATAAAAAGACCCAAAGGGGCAGATCCAATCAATCTCGGCCATCAAATCATGTCAATCCAACGACCTAGGCTGCTTCAATGTCGAGCGCTCAACACGTTTAGCGTGCAGTTAATTTCATTCCAAATACAGCGTTAATCACATAATAACACGCAAATAATATCCTACTTAATATCCGCATGCACTTAGTATACTTCTAAATTAACGTGCATTGCACGTACACATTAACTAGTAGAAGAAAACAAAAGGATTTCTAATTTGGATAGTAACATAATCACTACAATAAAAGACACATCCGTGACATTTTGGGCCGAACGAATTTTTTTCTGTCATACTTATGACACTTCTATGACGATAATTGTGACAAAACCCGGTATCATCGTAGATGTGGTGGGCTCCTACTTCTATGACAAAAAATCATGATAGAAAATGGGTTTTTCTTCCTGGGTGGGCCGGAGACGCAGCTGCATGACATTCTTTGGGCCATCCATGACGGAGAAAACCGTGGTAGAAGCGAGAGCGGGGAAAATATCAAGGGAGCTCCCGGTTACGGTGGGTGGTCGGGGGCCGAGCGATGCGTGTTTCTCTCATACGTACGCGCGCGTGTGCGAGGAGTTGCGCTCTAACTGAAACTGAGCGAGGCATTAGGCTCTAACTGAACCCGAGCGATTGCACTGCAGGCTACGCGTTACTGAACCCAAGCGATCGATCGATCCCTTGCTGTTAACTGAAGCCGAGTGATTCCTTCGCTACTGCTGCTAACTGAAGCCGATCGAACACTGTTGCATCCTTCCCTTGATGAACAGTGAGCATTGTTGGCGGGTTTGGATGAACAGTTACCAGTGGGGGTTGGATGAACAGGACCCCGTGGTAGTAGAGGATGTTGTCGCTGGATGAACAGTACCCCGATCGATCGAGCCGGTGGATGAACAGGACCCCGTGGAGGGTTGGTTGAACAGTAGCCGGTGGAGGGCTGGTTGAACAGTAGCCGGTGGAGGGCTAGATGAACAGTAGCCCGTGGAGGGGTGGTTGAACAGGACCCCGTGGAGAGCGCTGGTTGAACAGTAGCCGGTGGAGGAGCGCGCGGTGGAGGTTAGATGAACAGGAGCCCGTGGATGAACAGTCGCAGGTGGAGGCTGGAGGAGGTCGACGGTGGATGAACAGTAGCCCGTGGAGGCAGTCGACGGTGGAGATGAATGGTATCCCATGGAGTCCTGTTTTGCGGTACGCCACACCCGTCCCGATGAACAGGACCCCCGTTTCGACCGTCGCGCTCCAACACAAGTCTGTTTCCTCCGTTTTGTGGTACGCCACACCCCTCACGATTAACAGGACCCCGTTTTGACCGTAGGAGGTCCGTTTCCTCCGTTTTGCGGACCTCCATTCTGCGGTACGCCAGGCCTCGTTTTCATTGCCTATTTCGTCCAAGCCGGTTGGCTCCCGATGAACAGCATGCGTTCCGTTGCCTCCCGATGAACACGACACATTCCGTTGCCTCCCCATGAACACGACGATGACGCAGTTTCTCCGTTCCGACCTAGCCACAGCCATGTACACGAGCCCTGGCCGTACATATGCGCGAGTAGGCGTTCGAGACCCCGTCCATATGTACGTACGTGGCCGTATTTACTTTCTTGCATCCTGTCCGTTGTACGTACGTGTACATGCTATGTGCGCGCCTCTACTACCAGACGTGCGCGCCTCTACTACCACATGTGCGCGCCTCTACATCGACCAGTATGTACGTATACGTTCGCGACCAGAATGACATTGCTACGTGCGCTTCGACCAGGTGGGTCCCGACTGTCAGGCAGTTCCTTGCCTGCGAAGATGTAGCTGCTGGGTCCCGGCAGTCAGGGGGAAACGTTTTTTTGTGAAATACGATGGCCCGTCCGGTGGATCCCTGCTGTCAGGTGGAGGACTCATTATTTTCCGCGAAATAAGGAGGCACTTCCTTGTTGCGGCCATGGACCCAGCTGTCAGCCTCTCCACATACAGTACTCTTCCGATGGAAGTCATTCCTTGACCATGTTGACCACACCACGACGAGAGCACCAGGGCGGTGGACGACGGCGAGGCCTACGAAGGGGAAGACGCGGCAGTGGATGCCCACGTGGAGAGGAGTACGAGGGTTCACTGGTTCGGCTACGGTGTGAGGCTACCGTCGTCGTAGGGCCTGGCCAGCGGTGCGAGTAGTAGGGGGCGGTGAGGCCTCTGCGGCATCACAGCCGGCCACGGGAAGCAGGAGCACGCGGCACAAGCGGCGCTGGTTTGGGCGGCTGGAGCAACAAGACCAAATGTTCTCGGAATGGGTTGAAAGTTGGCATACGATGTTTTTATATTGTCATTAGGCCGCCTGCCAAGTTTCATCGCATTCGGAGTTCGTTTGATGCCCCAACGGATAACTATAGCGGCATTATAGCCGGTCAAAATGTCGGACGTTTTCGGTCTCCGAAAACCTTGCCGGGTCGCATTCCGTCTCTCTCTTCTCAGCCAAGGCCTCTCTTCACAGCCCACTTGCAGCCCACCTAGTTCCTCTTCTGTCCGGAGCCGCATGATTGCGATCGTACGGTCCGAAAACCCCCCCTAACCCTAGACCCCTACTCTATTTAAACAACCCCCTGCCATTTTGGGCATCCCTAACCTACCCCTAGCCTCCCCTGACCTCCAGCCGCCGGATCCTCCTCGAAATCGCGCTGCCAGCCACCTCCAACCACTGCCTCCTGATACGTCTCCAACGTATCTATAATTTTTGATTGTTCCATGCTATTATATTATCAACCTTGGATGTTTTATATGCATTTATATGCTATTTTATATAATTTTTGGGACTAAGCTATTAACCCAGAGCCCAGTGCTAGTTTCTGTTTTTTCCCTTGTTTTAGAGTATCGCAGAAAAGCAAAATCAAATGGAGTCCAATTGACCTGAAACTTCACGGAACTTATTTTTGGAAGGAAAGCAACCCAAGAGACTTGGAGTCCACGTAAGGGAAGCAACGAGGAAGCCACGAGGCAGGGGGGCGCGCCCACCCCCTGGGCGCGCCCTCCACCCTCGTGGGCCCCTTGTGGCTCCCCTGACGTACTTCTTCTGCCTATATATCTGCATATACCCTAAAACGATCGGGGAGCACAATAGATCGGGAGTTCCGCCGCCAGAAGCCTCTGTAGCCACCGAAAACTAATCTAGACCTGTTCCGGCACCCTGTCAGAGGGGGCAATCCCTCTCCGGTGGCCATCTTCATCATTCCGGTGCTCTCCATGACGAGGAGGGAGTAGTTCTCCCTCGGGGCTGAGGGTATGTACCAGTAGCTATGTGTTTGATCTCTCTCTCTCTCTCTCTCGTGTTCTTGAGGTGATACGATCTTGATGTATCGCGAGATTTTTTATTATAGTTGGATCTTATGATGTTTTCTCCCCCCTCTACTCTCTTGTAACGGATTGAGTTTTCCCTTTGAAGTTATCTTATCGGGTTGAGTCTTTAAAGATTTGAGAACACTTGATGTATGTCTTGTCGTGCGTATCTGTGGTGACAATGGGATACCACGTGATTCACTTGATGTATGTTTTGGTTATCAACTTGCAGCTTCCGCCCATGAACCTATGCATAGGGGTTGTCACATGTTTTCGTAATGATTCTCCGGTAGAAACTTTGGGGCACTCTTTGAGGTTCTATGTGTTGGTTGAATAGATGAATCTGAGATTGTGTGATGCATATCGTATAATCATACCCACGGATACTTGAGGTGACATTGGAGTATTGATACGTCTCCGTCGTATCTACTTTTCCAAACACTTTTGCCCTTGTTTTGGACTCTAACTTGTATGATTTGAATGGAACTAACCCAGACTGACGCTATTTTTAGCAGAATTGCCATGGTGTTGTTTTATGTGCAGAAAACAAATATTCTCGGAATGACCTGAAACTCCACGGAACATCTTAGAAAAAATAATAAAAAATCCTCACCAAAGATGAAGACCAGGGGGCCCACACCTTGTCCACGAGGGTGGGGGGCACCCCCCCTAGGGCGCGCCCCCTACCTCGTGGGCCCCCTGGATGCCCTCCGACGCCAAATCCAACTCTATATATTTGCTTTCGGAGAGAAAAATAAAGGAGAAGAAATCATCGCGTTTTACGATAGGAGCCGCCGCCAAGCCCTAAAACCTCTCAGGAGGGCTGATCTGGAGTCCGTTCAGGGCTCCGGAGAGGGGGATTCGTCGACGTCATCATCAACCATCCTCCATCACCAATTTCATGATGCTCACCACCGTGCGTGAGTAATTCCATCGTAGGCTTGCTGAACGGTGATGGGTTGGATGAGATTTATCATGTAACCGAGTTAGTTTTGTTAGGGTTTGATCCCTAGTATCTACCATGTTCTGAGATTGATGTTGCTATGACTTTGCTATGCTTAATGCTTGTCACTAGGGCCCGAGTGCCATGATTTCAGATCCGAACCTATTATGTTTTCATGAATATATGTGAGTTCTTGATCCTATCTTGCAAGTCTACAGTCACCTACTATGTGTTATGATCCGGCAACCCCGAAGTGACAATAATCGGGACCACTCCCGGTGATGACCATATTTTGAGGAGTTCATGTATTCACTATGTGCTAATGTTTTGTTCTGGTTCTCTATTAAAAGGAGGCCTTAATATCCCTTAGTTTCCAATAGGACCTCGCTGCCACGGGAGGATAGGACAGAAGATGTCATGCAAGTTCTTTTCCATAAGCACGTATGACTATATACGGAATACATGCCTACATTACATTGATGAATTGGAGCTAGTTCTGTGTCACCCTATGTTATGACTGTTACATGATGAACCGCATCCGGCATAATTATCCATCACTGATCCGGTGCCTAGGAGTTTTCCATATACTGGTTCTCGCTTATTTACTTTCCCGCTGCTACTATTACAATCACTACAAAATACCAAAAACATTACTTTTGTTGTCTTTACTTTTGTTGCCGCTACCACCACTATCATATTACTTTGCTACTAAACACTTTGCTGTAGATACTAAGTTTCCAGGTGTGGTTGAATTGACAACTCAGCTGCTAATACTTGAGAATATTCTTTGGCTCCCCTTGTGTCGAATCAATAAATTTTGGTTGAATACTCTACCCTCGAAAGCTGTTGCGATCCCCTGTACTTGTGGGTTATCAAGACAAATTTCTAGCGCCGTTGCCGGGGAGCATAGCTCTATTCTTTGAGTCACTTGGGATTTATATCTGCTGGATACTATGAAGAACTTGAGAGATCCAAAAACCAAGATCTATCCCTCAACTACTAGGGGAGGTAAGGAACTGCCATCTAGCTCTGCACTTGATTCACCTTCTGTTATGAGTAAGTTTGCGACACCTACACCTGCTTCAGCTATTCGTTCTGATATGTCGCATGTTATTGATGATGCCACTTCTGCTATGCATGATACTTATGATAAAACTGCTTCTATGCCTGATACTACTGTGCCCCTTGGTGAATTTATTGATGAACAAATTACTAGGGCTAGAGAAAAAGACATTATTGAATCTGAGTACGATGATGATAGTGATGATGAAAATATGCCTGTTATTCCTGAGGGTTATCTTTTTGATATGGAATCTTCTGCCGCTATTTTAGCTTGTAGAGATAGATATGAGCTTAAGAGGTTATTAGTTAAATGGAACAAAGAATCACTTAGAGATAAAATGAAACCCGGCCCTGCTTTTGCTACTTCACCTATTTGTGTTCCTGATAAGGATTATGAATTCTCTATTGATCCTCATATAATTACTTTGATTGAATCTGATCTGTTTTATGGCTATGAATCTGAAACTGTTGTGGCACATCTTACTAAGTTAAATGATATAGCTGCCCTGTTCACTAATGATGAGAGATCGCGTTACTTTTGTATACTCAAAATATTTCTTTTCTCATTAAAGGGTGATGCTAAGATATGGTTTAATTCTCTTGATCCTGGTTGTGTGCGTAGTCTCCAGGATATGATTTATTACTTCTCTGCTAAATATTTGCCTGCTCATAAGAAACAAGCCGCTTTGAGGGAAATATACAACTTTGTGCAAATTAAAGAAGAGAGTCTCCCACAAGCTTGGGGGAGGCTTCTCAAGTTACTTAATGCTTTGCCTGATCATCCTCTTAAGAAATCTGAAATACTTGGTATCTTTTATAATGGACTAATCAATGCTTCCAGAGATTACCTGGATAGTTGTGCTGGTTCTCTTTTCAGCGAAAGAACACCGGATGAAGCTGAAATTCTATTGAATAATATGTTGACAAATGAAAATAATTGGGCACCTCCTGAGCCAGCTCCTGCTCCAATTACTGAGTCTATTCCTAAACCAACTCCGAAGAAGAGAGGTGTTCTATTCCTCAGTCTCGAAGATATGCAAGAGGCAAAGAAATCTATGAAAGAAAAGGGTATTAAAGCTAAAGATGTTAAGAATTTACCTCCTATTGAAGAAATACATGGTCTTAATATACCGCCTGTTGAAGAAACATATGATCTCAATTCTTTATTTACAGAAGAACCTCCTGATCCCGATATCCCGACACAGGTAGTAAAGGTAAATTCTCTCTATAGATATGATAAAGCTGAAGTCCCTCCTACTAAAGTTGCTAGTCAGTGCTTGGATGAGTTTGATAACTTTATGTTTAAGCAAGACGACTTCAATGCTTATTTTGGTAGATAATTAAAAGAAAATGCTTATATGATTAGACGCTTGGGTGATTATATGGCTAATATTAAAGGTGAACTTAAACTTTTTAGCAAACATGCTTCTATGGTTACCACTCAAGTAGAACAAGTACTTAAGGCTCAAAAAGAAGTGCTTGATGAAATGAATAGTAAGAAAAATGATTATACTGTTAGAGTGGCTACTAGAACTGGTAGAATGACTCAGGAACCTTTGTATCCTGAAGGCCACCCTAAGAGAATCGAGCAAGATTCTCAAAGAAATAATATTGATGTTCCTAGTTCTTCTAAAAAGAAGAAGAAGAAAAATGATAGAACTGTGCAAACTTCTAGTGAACCTATTGCTGAACCACCTGATAATCCAAATGATATATCTATGTCTAATGCTAAAACACAATCTGGTAATGAACAGCAACCTAGTGAAAATATTAATGATGATGTTCATGATGATGCTCAACCTAGTAATGACAATGATGTAGAAATTGAACCTGCTGTTGATCTTGATAACCCACAATCAAAGAATCAACGTTATGATAAAAGAGACTTTGTTGCTAGGAAACATGGTAAAGAGAGGGAACCTTGGGTTCAGAAACCCATGCCTTTTCCTCCAAAACCATCCAAGAAAAAGGATGATGAGGATTTTGAGCGCTTTGATGAAATGATTAGGCCTATCTTTTTGCGTATGCGATTAACTAATGTGCTCAAAACAAATCCTTATGCTAAATATATGAAGGATATCATTACTAATAAAAGAAAGATAACGGAAGCTGAGATTTCCACCATGCTTGCTAATTATACTTTTAAGGGTGGAATACCAAAGAAACTTGGAGACCCCAGAGTACCTACTATACCTTGCTCCATCAAAAGAAATTATATTAAAACTGCTTTATGTGATCTTGGAGCCGGTGTTAGTGTTATGCCTCTCTCTTTATATCGTAGACTTGACTTGAATAAGCTCACACCTACCGAAATATCTTTGCAAATGGCTGATAAATCAACTGCTATACCTGTCGGTATTTGTGAGGATGTGCCTGTTGTGGTTGCAAACGTTACTATTTTAACGAACTTTGTTATACTTGATATTCCCGAGGATGATAGTATGTCTATTATTCTTGGAAGACCTTTTCTTAATACTGCAGGGGCTGTTATTGATTGCAACAAGGCAATGTCACTTGTCATGTTAATGGTAATGAGCATACAGTACACTTTCCGAGGAAACAACCTCAAGTTCATAGTATCAACTCCATTGGAAAAATTCCATCAATTATAATTGGAGGTTTTGAATTTCCTCTTCCTACTGTCAAAAAGAGATATGATATACTTATTATAGGGGATGTGCATATCCCCGTTGAGGTAACTTAGTGTTATTCGAAATTTCTCCGGTTTCATGATTGTCGGAATGAGTTTGTTAACAAGACTTGATCAACCTTGTTAGTGGATTCTTTTTGATGAGCATGAGATGGATGAAACTAGAAGCACAAACTTTTGTACCCTCTCTATACTTCCTGTTAATTAGTAGAAATAAAGTAAAATAGTATTTTTCTGTCTGTTCCTGACTTATCCGTGCAATATAAAAATATCCCAAAAATAAAAGTCCTTAGAATGCCATGCCAATTTAATATGATTTTTTCAGGAATATTTGAGGATTTACTATGCAAAAATTACCGTGGGAGGAGCTGCCACCTGGCCACGAGGGTGGTGGGCGCGCCCCCCCTCTAGGGCGCGCCCCCTGCCTCGTGGGCCCACGGTGGCCCTCCTCCACTTATCCCAGCACCCATCTTCTTCCTCTGTCTCACACAAACCCGAAAAACCAACTCAAGCACGAGTTCCAGCCACTTTTGCTATGATTTTCGATCTCCTTGCTCAAAGCACCTCTCGCAAAACTGCTTGGGGAGATTGTTCCTTGGTATGTGACTCCTCCATTGGTCCAATTAGTTTTTGTTCTATTGCTTTCTTCTTTGAAAATTTGTGCTGCATAGGTGACCATGTTCTTGAGCTTGCATGTCAAATTTATATGGTTCTAAGTAGTTCTAATGCTTGATATAGGCTCTAGGGACTTGTAGGAGTAGTTGCTATCAGTTTTATTGAAGTTGGTTCACTTTTGTTTGAAGTTACTAAAAATTTAAGAATTTTTCAGAGAAATACATTATGCTTAGGAACATGTTCCAAGGTGGTTCCTTTAGGAAGCAAGGACCCAGGATTGCTATGCGCGATGCTGACGAGGGTCCACCAAGAGACGCTCCAGCACGGCCTTGCGAATGGCCATCAGAAAATTTTATGGACCGTGCGGGAATTAAAGAAGAATTCAAAGCATATTTGTGCAATGCCGGTCTTGAGGATTTTGAGGCTAACAAATGCCCCCAGTATCATGATCTCACAAGTTCATTTGTGAGGAGGTTTGAGTATTCATCTTCGCGTAATTCTCCTTAAGTCATGTTTGATCTTTATGTCAAATCTTATACCATGGACCTAGAGGACTTCACTCTTGCATGCAAAATTCCATCATGGGGCAGTATTAGGGATCCCCCTAAATCTGAATTTAGAAACTTTCTTGCTAGTATAACTGTAGGGGAATCTAGAGATATAACGCAGGCTACCATAGGGAGCATTCACTTTCCTGCTATACATTATTTTGCTCTCTTCATCGGTAGATGCATAAATGCTAAGGATGAAGCATGTCACATGTGTGTCCCTGATCTTAGCATTCTTAGGAGTGTTGTGTTAGGAGACCAATCTTATCATATGGGAGCCATTGTAGCTCGTAGGTTGCATCATAATAGACATAATGGAGATTTCTTTGGAGGAATTTATGCAACCCGCTTAGCTCATTTTCTTGAGATAGACATTCGTGAGGGTGATACGGAGTTGCCTCCTGCATATTTAGATTATAACTCTATGGCTTCGCACCAGTTTGTCGAGAGGCCTGAATCACCTCTCTTATATCGTTTAATTTTTGATAAACAACGTGTTTTCCATATTACTCTCCCTGCTTCTGCCTTCTTTGATTCACAGACAAAAAGAATATATGTTATTACTAGATAGGAGGCAGAAGAGTACGAGAGGAGAGCGAAGGAAGCTCAACTCCACGCTGCAGCTCAGCAGGCGATAACCGCTGCACATCAGTATGATCCCAACTATTCTTCATCGCAGTACGACCCCAGCTACACCTACGGGTACCCGCCAGGCTATCCCTGGCAATAGACCAACTTACGCCAAAAGCCTAAGCTTGGGGGAGTACATATTTCTCACTGACATTACATTTATGTTCACACACACTCATTGCTAGATGTCGGTGCTCATACTCTTTCACTGTAATATCCATGCTAGTTTATTTTCTTTTTCCTGCTTTCTTCTTGTGTGTTTGTTAAACCTTAAGAAAAACCAAAAAATTAGTAGTAGTTTATTTTTCTGCTGTAGTAGTAATAATTAAAAAGAAAACCCAAAAACATTTCCCGTTCTTCTTTTGCTTGTTGGGAGCTTTCTCGTGTAAATAATTTTATTTCTTTTCTTTTCTTTGGGGGTCAGTAGGAGAAGACCATAATTAAATTATTGAAGTGGCTCTTATATGCATTATTGTTGATTTAACCAAGAGCCCATATTGCCTTGTCTTCTCCTATTTATTGAATGCTCGCAGATTCCAGCTTAGTCCAATGCACGTGCACTCTTATTATTATTCACACCGTTCGGTTGTGCAAGTGAAAGGCAATTATGATAATATATGATGGACTGACTGAGATGAGAAAAGCTGGTATGAACTCGACCTCTTTTGTTTTTGTAAATATGATGAGTCCCTTGTTCTTGATTCAGCTTATTATGAATAAACATGTTTGCAATGACAATTAGAGATCGTAGTTGCTTGTGCCATGCTTGATTAGCTATGAGTTATAATGGTTTACCTTGTGTGCCAACATGCTATTGAGATGATTATGATGTGGTATGATGGGGTGGTATCCTCCTTTGAATTATTTAAGTGACTTGACTTGGCACATGTTCACGCATGTAGTTGAAACAAAATCAACATAGCCTTCACGATATTTATGTTCATGGTGGATTATATCCTACTCATGCTTGCATCCGATGTTTATTAATTTTAATGCATGTACATGGTTGTTGTCGCTCTTTAGTTGGTCGCTTCCTAGTCTTTTGCTAGCCTTCACTTGTACTAAGCGGGAATACTGCTTGTGCATCCAATCCCTTAAACCCAAAGTTATTCCAGATGAGTCCACCATACCCTCCTATATGCGGTATCTACCTGCCGTTCCAAGTAAATTTGTATGTGCCAAACTCTAAACCTTCAAATAAACATTCTGTTTTGTATGCTTGAATAGCTCATGTATCAACCAAGGTTGTCCTTATCTTCCGTGTTAGGCGGGTTATTCTCAACAGGAGTGGACTCCGCTCCTCACTCACGAGAAAATGGCTAGTCACCGGGATGCCCAGTCCCATGCTTTATGCAAACTAAATCAAAATTAATTGCAAACAAAAATCCCCCTGGGACCTGATGTATGTTGGAGGCACTCGTTGTTTCGAGCAAGCCATGGATTGATGTTTGTTGGTGGAGGGGGAGTATAAACTTTACCATTCTGTTTGGGAACCGCCTATAATGTGTGTAGCATGGAAGATATTGCCATCTCTTAGTTGTTACGTTGACAATGAAAGTATATCGCTCAAAATACAATTTATCTCTATTTCAAAACCGAGCTCTGGCACCTCTACAAATCCCTGCTTCCCTCTGCGAAGGGCCTATCCATTTACTTTTATGCTGAGTCATCACCCTCTTATTAAAAAGCACTAGCTGGAGAGCACAACTGTCATTTGCATTCATCACTATTAATCTATGTTGGGTGTGACTATGATTGGATCTCTTTTACCATGAATTACAATGTCTAGTCAGTCCTTGATCTTTAAAGGTGCTCTGCATTTATGTTTTGCAGTCTCAGAAAGGGCTAGCAAGATACCATCTTGTTATATCATATTATGATTGTTTTGAGAAAGTGTTGTCATCCGAGATTTATTATTATGACTTGCTAGTTGATTATGCTATTGATATGAGTAATTATGAGACCTAATAATTATTGCAAATGTGGTTAGTTATGATCTATGCTGAAAACTTGAATGCTGGCTTGACATAGTTACAACAACAAGAGCAAACAGAGTTTGTAAAAGTTTTTCTTTCTTTCTTTCAGTTTGTCAACTGAATTGCTTGAGGACAAGCAAGGGTTTAAGCTTGGGGGAGTTGATACGTCTCCGTCGTATCTACTTTTCCAAACACTTTTGCCCTTGTTTTGGACTCTAACTTGTATAATTTGAATGGAACTAACCCGAACTGACGCTGTTTTCAGCAGAATTTCCATGGTGTTGTTTTATGTGCAGAAAACAAATATTCTCGGAATGACCTGAAACTCCACGGAACATCTTAGAAAAAATAATAAAAAATCCTCGCCAAAGATAAAGACCAGGAGGACCACACCCTGTCCACGAGGGTAGGGGGCGCCCCCCGTAGGGCCCCCCTAGGGCGCGCCACCTACCTCGTGGGCCCCCTAGATGCCCTTCGACGCCAACTCCAACTCTATATATTTGCTTTCAGAGAAAAAAAATAAAGGAGAAGAAATCATCGCGTTTTACGATACGGAGCCGCCGCCAAGCCCTAAAACCTCTCGGGAGGGCTGATCTTGAGTCCGTTTGGGGCTCCGGAGAGGGGGATTCGTCGTCGTCATCATCAACCATCCTCCATCACCAATTTCATGATGCTCACCGCCGTGCGTGAGTAATTCCATCGTAGGCTTGCTGGACGGTGATAGGTTGGATGAGATTTATCATGTAATCGAGTTAGTTTTGTTAGGGTTTGATCCCTAGTATCCACTATGTTCTGAGATTGATGTTGCTATGACTTTGCTATGCTTAATGCTTGTCACTAGGGCCCGAGTGCCATGATTTCAGATCTGAACCTATTATGTTTTCATGAATATATGTGAGTTCTTGATCCTATCTTGCAAGTCTATATATACGGAATACATGCCTACATTACATTGATGAATTGGAGTTAGTTCTGTGTACCCTATGTTATGACTGTTACATGATGAACCGCATCTGGCATAATTATCCATCACTGATCCGGTGCCTAGGAGTTTTCCATATACTGGTTCTCGCTTATTTACTTTCCCGCTGCTACTATTGCAATCACTACAAAATACCAAAAACATTACTTTTGCTGTCTTTACTTTTGTTGCCGCTACCACCACTATCATATTACTTTGCTACTAAACACTTTGCTACAGATACTAAGTTTCCAGGTGTGGTTGAATTGACAACTCAGCTGGTAATTCTTGAGAATATTCTTTGACTCCCATTGTGTCGAATCAATAAATTTGGGTTGAATACTCTACCCTCGAAAGCTATTGTGATCCCCTATACTTGTGGGTTATCAAGTATCAAGGTGAGATTAGGGTTTTGGTTGATTTGTGTCTTACGGTGTTATTCTAGTACGAACTCTAGGGCTGTTTGTGACACTTATAGGAATAGCCCAACGGATTGATTGGAAAGAATAACTTTGAGGTGGTTTCTTACCCTACCATAATCTCTTCGTTTGTTCTCCGCTATTAGTGACTTTGGAGTGACTCTTTGTTGCATGGTGACGGATAGTTATATCATCCAATTATGTTCTTATTGTTGAGGGAACTTGCACTAGTGAAAGTATGAACCCTAGTCCTTGTTTCAACGCATTGCAATACCGTTTGTGCTCACTTTTATCATTAGTTATCTTGCTGTTTTTATATTTTCAGATTACAAATACTCATATCTACTATCCATATACCACTTGTATCACCATCTCTTCGCCGAACTAGTGCACATATACAATTTACCATTGTATTGGGTGTGTTGGGGACACAAGAGACTCTTTGTTATTTGGTTGCAGGGTTGCTTAAGAGAGACCATCTTCATCCTACACCTCCTACGGATTGATAAACCTTAGGTAATCCACTTGAGGGAAATTTGCTACTGTCCTACAAACCTCTGCACTTGGAGGCCCAACAACATCTACAAGAAGAAGGTTGTGTAGTAGACATCAAGCTCTTTTCTAGCGTCGTTGCCGGGGAGGTGAGTGCTTGAAGGTATATCTTTAGATCTTGCAATCGAGTCTTTTAGTTTCTTGTTTTATCACTAGTTTAGTTTATAAAAGAAAACTATAAAAAATGGAATTGAGTTTGTCTCATATGCTTCATCTTTTTAATATCTTTCGTGAGTATGATGGAAAGGAGAATTGTTCTCAAATGCTAGAAGAAGAATTACATAGAATGTTTGGCACTAAATATTTGAATGATGAGCATGATTGCAATGTTGTTAGTATGAATTCTTTGAATATCTATGATGCTAATGATATGCAAAGCCACAAGTTGGGGAAGCTATGTTTGATGAAGATGATATTTTTTGCCCCCAAGTTTTGATGAGCAAATTTATTATGATGAAAGCATGCCTCCTATCTATGATGATTATTGTGATGACACATATGCTTTAAAGAACAATAATAACCTTGAAACTTGTCATCTTGATCTTAATTTTCAATCACATGATAGTTATTTTGTTGAGTTTGCTCCCACTATTATTCATGAGAAGAATTTTGCTTGTGTGGAGAGTAGTAAATTTTCTATGCTTGTAGATCATGACAAGAATGCTTTAGGTGCTGGTTATATTGTTGAATTCATTCATGGTTCTACTGAAAATTATTATGAGGGAGGAATATATGCTTGTAGGAATTGCAATAATATCAAGTTTCCTCTCTATGTGCTTAAAATCTTAAAGTTATGCTTGTTTTACCTTCCTATGCAAGTTGATTCTTGTTCCCATAAGTTGTTTGGTCACAAAATCCCTATGCATAGGAAGTATGTTAGACTTAAATGTGCTAGTCATATTCTTCATGATGCTCTCTTTATGTCTCAATTCTTACCTTTTATGTGAGCATCGTTGAAATCAGCATGCCTAGCTAGGGCGTTAAACGATAGCGCTTGTTGGGAGGGCACCCAATTTTATTTTAGTTATTTGCTTTTTGTTCCTGTTTAGTAATAAATAATTCATCTAGCCTCTGTTTAGATGTGGTTTTATGCTTTTAATTAGTGTTTGTTCCAAGTAGAACCTTTCGGAAGACTTGGGGAAAGTCTTGTTGATCATGCTGTAAAAAAACAGAAACTTTAGCGCTCACGAGAATTGCTGCCATTTTTATTTGGAGAGTGCTATTTAGTTAATTATTTTTGAAGATGATTAATAGATAAATTACTCAGGTCCAGCAATTTATTTGAGAATTTTATGAGTTCCAGAAGTATACGTTTGATCCAGATTACTACAGACTGTTCTGTTTTTGACTGATTCTGTTTTCCATGTGTTGTTTACTTATTTTGATGAATCTATGGCTAGTAAACGAGTTTATAAACCATAGTGAAAGGATCGATATGGTTGACTAGAGGGGGGGGTGAATAGGCAACTACCAATTTTTTAACTTTTCTTTATCAAATTAAACTTTGCATCAAAGTAGGTTGTCTAGATGTGCAACTAGGTGATCAACCTATATGATGCAATAACAACAAGCATACACGCAAGCAAGAGAAGTAACACTAAAGAGCTTGCACAAGTAAAGGTAAGAGATAACCAAGAGTGGATACGGTGAAGACGAGGATGCGTTACCGAAGTTCCTTCCTTTTGAGGGGAAGTACGTCTCCATTAGAGCGGTGTGGAGGCACAATGCTCCCCAAGAAGCCACTAGGGCCACCGTATTCTCCTCACGCCCTCACACAATGCGAGATGCCATGATTCCACTATTGGTGCCCTTGAAGGCGGCGACCGAATCTTTACAAACAAGGTTGGGGTAATCTCCACAACTTAATCGGAGGCTCCCAACAAAACCACGAAGCTTCACCACAATGGACTATGGCTCCGTGGTGACCTCAACCGTCTAGGGTGCTCAAACACCCAAGAGTAACAAGATCCGTTAGGGATGAGTGGGGGAATCGAAAATCCCTTGGTGTAAGTGTAGATCGGGGCCTTCTCAACCACTCCCGAGCAAATCAACAAGTTTGATTGGCTAGAGAGATAGATCGGGCGAAAATGGAGCTTGGAGCATTTAATGGAGCTTGAGCATTAATGGAGCTTGAGGGAGAAGAGGTGGGTCAAAGGGAAGAAGGGGACCCCCTTTTATAGTGGGGGTAACAATCCAACCGTTTCCCCCACCAACCAGCTCCCGCATAGGGCAGTACTACCGCTAAGTGGGGACGGTACTACCGCTAGGTCAGCGGTACTGCCGCTCCAGCCAGCGGTACTGTCGTGCAGAGAAGACTAGTAGGGAATAGGACCCAACGCGGTACTACCACGATGGTAAGGGCGGTACTACCGCTCCTGAAACAGTACTACCACCTCTACAGCCGCAACTAGTGCCGCAAAACCTGACACGAGAAAAAGAGCCCTCGAGTCAAGGCGGTAGGAGCCAGACAGCTCAGCGGTACTACGGCAGCAGGATCACGGGCGGTACTACCGCTGCGGAACGGAACTGCCGCTTGTGACCCTTCGGCCGTACTACCGCTGGTAGTGCGGTACTACCGCTGGGACACAGAAGAGAGAGAGGATCTCTCCAAAGAGGCTGAGGACAAGGCGGTGGTGCCAGGAACCCCAACGGTACTACTGCTGTGGAGTCACGGGCGGTACTACCGCTGCGGAGCGGTACTGCCGTTTGTGGCTCCTCAGCGGTACTACCGCTGGGTTGCGCGGTACTACCGCTGGGACCCAGACAGGACAAAGAAAAGAGGAGAGATCTCTTCAAGGAATGGAAGAGCTCGGAGGGTGAGAAGCTGATGTGTACGTGTTGATTCCACCCATGCAATACCCCAGCGGACCCCCTCTTGATAGTACGGTGCCCTCTACGCAACTAGTCCACCGAGAGAGAAACGAAAGAGCTACACCGTCTTGAAAGACACTCCGAAGGGAAGAAAACATCTCGTGCCAGGGATGAATCTGTGAACTACTCAAAGCACATGATTAGTCCGCAAACATGTTGTCATCAATCACCAAAACTACCTTGAGAGAGATATGCCATAACAATCTCCCCCTTTTTGGTGGATTGATGACAACTAGGGATTTTCACAAGAAAAGATATAAACGTAAGAAAAATAAGAACTACAAAATGTAGACGGGCTCCCCCAGAATGTGTGCGCCTAGAAAGAGGAGAAAAAGGAAAGCAAGACACACACATCCGGATCAACACGCCTCCTATATTTTATAGTCCAACAAACCTAAGCACAAGATATATGAGAGAAGAGTATATAACAGGACAAGCATGCAACTCATAATATACTACAGTACTGAATAGACATAAGTAATAAGGTAGCGATAGGGAGCATATGTCTCACACCATATGTCTAGAACTTAGGTCTCACAGGCACCAAACCAAATCAAACAAAGACACCGAGAGAACACACAAGAAAACACAAGACGACAAGACGACAAACTCAAAGCTCGGCAACACAAATCCCTACACTCTCTCCCCCTTTGGTAGCGAGACACCAAGAAGGGAAAAGAGTGACGCAACGACTCCAGGTGATGGCAAGCTGAGGATCTCGAACATCATATCTCAGCGTGATCGTCTGCATCTCCGTCGTTGGTCGAAAACTGCTCGACGTCAGAGTCGGTCGAAGGGCAATGCTGATGAATCCACTCCTCCTCTTCAGTGATCTGACCCTCAGATCCACTGGCAACTGTCGCTCCCATCTGACGCATGAGCTCCTTGTGGCACACCCTGGCATGCTTCTCCGCCACATGAGTCATGTACTGACCATGAGACTCCATGCAGAAAAGCTTCTTCAACTTGTGTTTAAGCTTCTTCGCCCACGAGGGTTCAGCACTAGAGGGCCCAATATCCTCCTCGTGATCATCAGTGGCTGCCCCACCCTCGATCTCCATGGCAGCAGCAGCAGCAGACGGACCCCCAGATTGAGGTGCTGGGGTGACCCAATTGTCCTTCTTCCTCGGACGCTTGATCTCATGGGAAACCAAGTCTCCAGTTTCCAGCAACACTCTGGGATAGATCTGTGCCCAGGCCCTCTCAATGAGCCTCATGATGAATGGACCATATATCGGGCACTTGCGCTCAGACACGGCAGAGAGAAGTTCAGACCACATGACATGAGAAATATCCAGGCTCTCTCCAGTGTTTGCTTCCTTCTCATGCTGACAGAAAAGGAGCATGTCCACGAGGTAAGAGTGGACCATATCCAGATTCTCGATCCGAGGGAAGAGAGTCTCACGGAAGATGCGATGAAGAATGTCCAGATACGGAGACAGCTCATAGGTTTTCTTCTCAGTCACTGGGTGAACTTTCACAGTGCAGTAGGGCCAAAGGGCTTGCTTGTGGGTGGACGTAGCATTGCGGTGAGGGCGGAAACCGACTGGAGTCTCAAGCCCATGATCCACCACATCAAGTAACTCCATGAAAGCCTTCCCCTTGATGGAAAGCAGCTTGCCATTGGTCATCCATGTCAGAGTTCTGTCGACATCCGTCCCAAGATGAACGGTGGCAAAGAATTGAGCCACCAAATCTGCATCGAAATCCTTGTTGAATTGCATGATCCTGAGGATGTTCAGCTGAGTGCACATCTGAAGGGCTTTGCCAAAGTACTCTGGGTCCTTATCCATAGCATCAGTGTCAATGGGGCGAACATCAACAAAGAGATTCTTCTTGGCCTTGATCACATCAAAATAGATGGCAAACTGAAATCGGTTCCAGAATGGGCGGTTGACCAAAGTGGGTTCTTGGTCCACCTCATAGGGATTGCGGTGACGCCTTTCCCAAAACTCCTTGTTGGTCATCTCAGTCACAGTCTTCCCCTTTGGCTTGGTGGCGGATCTCTTCGAGTGCTAAGGAGGTGGAGGAACACTTGCGGATACACTTGCTGGAGGCGGTTGGGTGCTAGAGGAACCACCGGCTGGCTCAGAGGTGCGGTAGCGTTTTGATGTTGCACGCCCGGGGTTGATACGGTGAGCTTGATGCCCAGGATGTTCATCACCTGGAGCCAAACACAAGAACACGCAAAACAACCAGAAAGAACGAGCATAAGCCAACAAACACAACAAAAGGATCAAAGAAAAGGCAGGAATATGATGGAGCTTGGCAGGCAGCGGTAGTAGCATGACATGCTCGCGGTAGTACCGCTCCAAAGAGAGAGGTAGTACCGCTCGAGATGGGGAAACAACAGTTTCTTGCTACCGTGGTCAGATCCGGCACTACCGGCCTGCCAAATTCAAAAATATTCCTACCAAACTCTAATCAAGATAGTCTAGTTGCCTTCTCCAACCTACTCAAGCCTAGATTTAGCCAAAAATCTAGACATGCAACCACCATTTCCCCTAAGAACAAGATCTGAAAAACGAGACAAAAGGAGAGAAGGAACGGGGGCAATACCGGCATCCATGGCAAGACAATGAGGTGGGGATCGACTCCACCGAAGGAAATGGAGAGGGATACCCCGGAGACGGAGATCCTCGGAGCCCTCCCGCGGCGAGAGGAGGCTGGAGAGAGGAAGAGGAAAGAGGGGGCGAAGCGAATGGGTATGGGGGATAAGAAACCTCCCCCTGCCCCGATATAACCCCCTGGTCCCGTCCCTCAACGGTAGTACCGCACTGGGGGGTGGTAGTACCGCTTATAAGCGGTAGTACCACGCACCACCAGCAGTAGTACCGCCCAGTACACCACGGAAACCAAACAACATGGCTTAGCTCGAGGAAAAAACGGCAAGAAAAGAGAGCACACCAGTAAACGGCCAAGACACACCTCTTCAAGAGAGGGCGGTGGCCGAGGCCACCTATGTTTGAGTCAAGAGGTATGGCACCGCGAAGATTTTAACCTTGAGCCCATGACCAAAACTCGTCTTTGAAACACAACTACCGTCAATCAATGGCTAAAGAGAAAGACTTGATCAATTTATGCATAATGGGGGAAGGGAGAGTTCATTGAGAGAACAACACTCCCCCTATGTCCATGCCTACACCTAAACTAGACAGCAAATTGAGCGTGGTGGGGTGTGCAAGGGTTCAAGCCACATTGCTCGAATCAATGATATTTAGCTCATGCCTTAACTCGTGAAATCTTGCTTCATCCAAGGGCTTCGTGAAAATATCTGCAAGGTTGTCATGAGTGTTGACATAGTTGAGCTCGATCTCTCCTCGCCTAATGTGATCCCGGATGAAGTGATACCGAATCTCAATATGCTTCGTCTTGAAGTGTTGCACCGGGTTGAGAGAGATCTTGATGGCACTTTCATTGTCACACCAAAGAGGCACTTTGTCACAAGTGACACCGTAATCCTTTAAAGTTTGCCTCATCCATAGGAGTTGTGCACAACAACTACCAGCTGCAACATACTCCGCCTCGATGGACGAGAGAGACACACAACTTTGCTTTTTGGAAGACCAACTTACTAAAGAGCAACCAAGGAATTGGCACCCTCCGGAAGTGGACTTCCTATCCACTTTGTCTCCCGCCCAATCGGAATCCGAGTACCCTACAAGCTTGAAGTTTGATCCTCTTGGGTACCATAAGCCAAAGTTTGGGGTATGAGCCAAATATCGAAAGATTCTTTTGACCGCCACATAGTGACTTTCCTTAGGTGCGGCTTGAAACCGTGCACAAATTCCCACACTCAACATGATGTCCGGTCTAGATGCACAAAGGTAAAGCAAGGATCCAATCATGGAGCGATATACCTTTTGATCCACCACTTTACCATTGGGATCTAAGTCAAGTTGGCACTTGGTGGGCATTGGAGTGGAAGCCGGCTTGACGTCACTTAGCTTGAATCTCTTGAGCATGTCTTGAGTGTATTTGGATTGATTGATGAAGGTTCCTTCTCTTCTTTGCTTCACTTCGAACCCTAGAAAGAACTTCAACTCTCCCATGGAGGACATCTCGAACTTTGAGGTCATGAGAGCGGCAAATTCCTCATTGAAAGCTTTGTTAGGAGAACCAAAGATAATATCATCAACATATAATTGGCACACAAACAACTCCCCTTTGACCTTCTTAGTAAAAAGAGTGGGGTCGATTAGCCCAACTTCAAAACCACGGTCTTGTAACAACTCGGTAAGGTGGTCATACCACGCACGTGGGGCTTGTTTAAGGCCATAGAGTGCCTTATCGAGTTGATACACATGATCGGGAAAGTAGGGATCCTCGAACCCGGGGGGTTGCTTGACGTAAACCAATTCATTAATAGGACCATTAAGAAAAGCACTCTTCACATCCATTTGTTGTAACTTAAAGTTATGATGAGAAGCATATGCAATCAACATGCGAATGGATTCAAGACGAGCAACGGGAGCAAAGGTTTCACCGTAGTCGATACCCTCGACTTGGGAGTAGCCTTGTGCTACCAAACGAGCCTTGTTGCGAATGATAATCCCATGGGCATCTTGCTTGTTCTTAAATATCCACTTGGTTCCTATGACATTGTGATTCCCGGTCGGTCTTGGCACCAATCTCCACACTTTGTTGCGCTCGAAGTTGTTGAGTTCTTCATGCATGGCATTGAGCCAATCCGGATCTTCTAGCGCCTCATAGACCTTGTGGGGTTCCACACAAGAGACAAACGCGTGATGCTCACAATAATTTGCTAATTGTCTACGAGTGCTTACCCCCTTTCTTAAGCTTCCAAGCACATTCGTCATGAGATGATCCTTGGTGGAGAGCTTGGAAGCAACCTTGGCGGCACGACGCTCTAATTCCTCCTCGGGGGTGAGACGAGGAGTGGTCACTTGATCATCTTGAGCGTCGTCTTGGGCTTGTTCTTGTTCTTGAACTTGCTCGGAGGAGAGAACTTGACCTTGGGCATCACTTGATGTGTCAACACCGTCTTGAGCGTGATCTTGCCCTTGGTCATGTTCTTGAGGATGAGGGCCTTCATGTTGTTCTTCGGAAGCGTGTGGGCCTTGGGTTGGTGATGGCTCCACTTGAGTGGAGCTTTGTCCTTCTCCTTCGGCCACAAGGGGTTCCTCAATGGGTAGGATAAAGCCAACACCCATTCTTCTTATGGCTTGGGGAGGAATTTCATCACCTACATCACAAGTGCCACTTTGCTCCACTTGGGAGCCGTTATTCTCATCAAACTCCACGTTACACGTCTCCTCAATAAGTCCCGTGGATTTATTGAGGACACGGTAAGCATGAGAGTTTGTAGCATAACCAACAAATATGCCCTCATAAGCTCTAGCCTCAAATTTAGACAACCGAACACCTTTCTTGAGAATGAAACACTTACACCCGAATACCCGGAAGTACTTGAGGTTGGGCTTGTTACCGGTGAGTATCTCATATGGAGTCTTGTTCAAGCCCTTGCGGAGGTAGAGCCGATTGGATGCATGACACGCGGTGTTGATGGCTTCGGCCCAAAAGTTGTACGGAGACTTGAACTCCGCCATCATGGTCCTTGCCGCATCCATCAACGTCCGGTTCTTCCTCTCTGCAACACCGTTTTGTTGAGGGGTGTAGGGTGCGGAATATTGATGCTTGATTCCCTCATCACTAAGAAACTCATCCAAGGTGTAGTTCTTGAACTCGGTGCCGTTGTCACTTCTTATTGTCAAGATCTTTGCATTGTGTTGACGTTGTGCTTCATTTGCAAAGTCAATGACGGTTTGTTGGGTCTCGCTCTTCCTCTTGAAGAAATACACCCACGTGTACCTTGAGTAGTCATCCACAATCACCAAGCAATACTTCCTACCTCCAAGACTATCGAAGGATGGAGGCCCAAAGAGATCCATGTGAAGGAGCTCCAAAGGCCTCTTTGAATAAATGATAGTCGTGGGAGGGTGAGCCTTCTCATGTAGCTTTCCTTCGATACAAGCACTGCAAGCACGATCTTTAGCAAAACTAACATTCGTTAGTCCACGGACATGGTCCCCCTTGAGGAGACTTTGCAAAGATCTCATATTGACATGGGCTAAACGGCGATGCCAAAGCCATCCCACATCAACTTTAGCCATTAGGCACGTCGCGGTCTTAGTGGGTCGCTCCGAAAAGTTAATCACATATAGACCGTTCTCGACATGCCCAACAAAGGCTACTTTAAGAGTCTTGCTCCACAAGAGGGCCACGGTATCGATATCAAAGAAAGTGGCAAAGCCCATGATTGCAAGTTGACGAACGGAAAGTAAATTGTATGCAAGGGACTCAACAAGCATGACCTTCTCTATCGTGAGATCATGAGAGATGACCACCTTGCCAAGTCCCAATACCTTAGAAGATGAGGCGTCACCCCACTCGACATTGGTGGGCATAGATGGAACCTTGTGCACGTCCACCACCAAGTCCTTGCTTCCGGTCATATGATTTGTAGCTCCGCTATCGAGCAACCATGATCCCCCACCGGAAGCAAACACCTACAAGAGATCAATGCTTGGTTTTAGGTACCCATTTTGTAATGGGTCCTTTGATGTTAGTAACAAGGGTCTTTGGAACCCAAATAGACCATTCAATGTATTCATGAAGAGAACCAACAAATTTGGCATAAACATGCCCATCACTAGCACGGCATAACACATAAGAAGGATTAAAATCGCCGGCTTTGTTGGGAGGGGTGACATTGCCCTTCTTGACATTGCCACCCTTTGCATTGTTCTTCTTCTTCTCCTGGAGGCACTCTCTCCCTCCTTCACAAAGGTTTGCATGAGAGGAGGAGGTCGTTTGGTCTTGTCATTCTTCTTCTTGTTCTTGGAGTCGGGCACGTACCCAACCCCTTCCTTGGCCACAACTCCCTTTTGGTTGATCAAGAGATCGTTGAGGTTCTTCTTGCCTTGTATGCAAGTCGCAAGACCTCTCTCAAGTTGCCCCTTTAGCTTAGCGTTCTCCTCAACGAGATGCACATGCTCACAACACGGGTTAGTAGCATTTGCATTATCAATTAACATCATACGAGGGAAAGTGGCTTTTTCCTTGGTTAGCTTTACTTGAAGTTGATCATGAGACTCTTTGAGGCTAGCATGAGCACCCTTCAAGACCTTGTGAGCCTTGTCAAGTAGATCAAACTCCTCTTTGAGTCTAGCAAGATCAACCTCAAGTTCGGCCTTCTCGGAGTTTAGCACATGAGAAACTATGAGGACATGATCATAATCTTTCTTTAACTTAGCATGATCAACGTTGTGTGACTCCTCAAGAGCCAAACGAAGACCACGCTCTTCCTCAAGAGCATTGGAAAGATCCGAAATCTCATCGGCATAGTCACGACTATGCCCTTCCATCTTAGTGATGGTGTCTTCGTGAGCCTCGATCATGTCATTGGCTTCACCAAGTTGTTCCAAGAGAGCAACAAAGTGCTTCTTGGATTTTCCCTTGAGTTTGCCCATAAAGGCCTCAAACTCATTAGCCTCCACATTAGCTCCCTCAAGTTCATTAATGCTATCCGTCGGAGAAGGATGATTAATGATGGTAGTTTTGATGTTGGGGGTTACCTTGTTGGTGGCTTTAGCCATGAGGCACTTGGCGGTGATGCTCTCATTGGGTGAGTCGAAGAGAGACACCCGTGAAGTCGTCGCAATGGCAACGGAGGCCATGGCAACCGACTCATCACCTTCATCATCGTCATCATCCTCATTGTACTCTTCTTGTACCACCAATGCCTTGGGAGGAGTCTTCTTGGTGAAGTTGCTCTTGTTGGGGAACGACTTGGCCTTGTCCTTTCGGATGAGCTTGCCACCATTGTCTTCCCTCTTCTCATACGGGCACTCCGCAACAAAATGACTCACGTTGCCGCAATTGTAGCAAGTCCTTACACGTTGCTTGCTCTTCGTGCCACTTGAGTTGTTTTTGCTAAAGTTTGGCCTCGAGTTTTTCTTGCTCCAAAATTGCCTTGAAGCAAGTGCCATGTGTTCATGATACGCATACTTCGTATCTTCGGGGTTGCTCTCCTCTTCTTCCTCTTCTTCTTCTTCAACGGTGAGCTTGGCCTTCAATGCAAGGTTAGGCTTCTTTGCCCGTTGAGAACGGAGCACCGCATTGTCGGCGGTCTTGTCCAAAATGTTCATGGCCACAAACTCATCCAACACTTCGCTTGAGGTCAAAGTGTGGAAGTCCGGTCTTTGACGAATGACGGAGGACATGGCCTTGTGGTAGGGCATCATTGCCTTGAGGAATTTGCGCTTGATCCAATTGTCATCCGTGTCCTTGCTCCCGTGATCTCGTAGTGAGACCGCGAGTTTGGTTACTCTCCGATAAAGCTCACGAGGTTCTTCATCTTCTTTCATAGCAAACTCATCGGCCTCATCTTGCACCACTTCATAGTTGGAGCGTTGAATGCTTGCGCTTCCCCGGTAGAGAGAGACAACACAATGCCATGCATCTTTGGCCAAGGCGAAGGGACGAAGATGAGGTAGGTCTTCGGGTGGAATTGCATCTTGAATGATGAAGAGAGCATTCTCATTGAATTGATTATCCGCGGCTTCTCGAGGAGTGAAGTTGCTTGGATCATGCGGATAGAAACCTTCTTCAATGATTCTCCAAAGGTTAGTGTTCACATGATTTAAATGACGTTTAAAGCGGTAAACCCAGGAATCAAAGTCCTCATTTTTCACAATCTTAGGGGGAGGACCGGCATGATTCAAATGAGTAGAAGGAACCGGTCCACCATAAACAAGTGGTGGTTCCACATGAGCAAAGATGCCGGTGCCATTTTTACCACTAGAAGAAGGAGCCTTTTCACTACTAGCTTCCCCCTTGTCGGGGATAGCATCCGTCACCTTGTCGGTGGGGTCACCCACTTTCAACGGTGCGGTGGATAGTTTAAGCCCCTCAAGAAATTTAGTAAACATGCTTTCAACCTCGGTCGTCATGGAGGTCTTCAATGTCTCTAAGGCCACATTGAACTCCTCACGAGAGACCGAGGTTCCCCCATCGCCCGTAGACGAGATCGGATTCACACCGGAGTGTTCCTCCACACCGTCTACGGTATCAACCATACTCTTTGGACGGTAAAGTCCTTAATAAAGAGACGAGGCTCTGATACCAATTGAAAGGATCGATATGGTTGACTAGAGGGGGGGGTGAATAGGCAACTACCAATTTTTAACTTTTCTTTATCAAATTAAACTTTGCATCAAAGTAGGTTGTCTAGATGTGCAACTAGGTGAGCAACCTATATGATGCAATAACAACAAGCATACAAGCAAGCAAGAGAAGTAACACTAAAGAGCTTGCACAAGTAAAGGTAAGAGATAACCAAGAGTGGATCCGGTGAAGACGAGGATGTGTTACCGAAGTTCCTTCCTTTTGAGGGGAAGTACGTCTCCGTTAGAGCGGTGTGGAGGCACAATGCTCCCCAAGAAGCCACTAGGGCCACCGTATTCTCCTCACGCCCTCACACAATGCGAGATGCCGTGATTCCACTATTGGTGCCCTTGAAGGCGGCGACCGAACCTTTACAAACAAGGTTGGGGCAATCTCCACAACTTAATCGGAGGCTCCCAACAAAACCACGAAGCTTCACCACAATGGACTATGGCTCCGTGGTGACCTCAACTGTCTAGGGTGCTCAAACACCCAAGAGTAACAAGATCCGCTAGGGATGAGTGGGGGAATTGAAAATCCCTTGGTGGAAGTGTAGATCGGGGCCTTCGCAACCACTCCCGAGCAAATCAACAAGTTTGATTGGCTAGAGAGATAGATCGGGCGAAAATGAAGCTTGGAGCATTTAATGGAGCTTGAGCATTAATGGAGCTCGAGGGAGAAGAGGTGGGTCAAAGGGAAGAAGGGGACCCACTTTTATAGTGGGGGCAACAATCCAACCGTTGCCCCCACCAACCATCCCCCGCACAGGGCGGTACTACCGCTAAGTGGGGGCGGTACTACCGCTAGGTCAGCGGTACTGCCGCTCCAGCCAGCGGTACTGCCGCGCAGAGAAGACTAGTAGGGAATAGGACCCAACGCGGTACTACCGTGGTGGTAAGGGCGGTACTACCGCTCCTGAAACGGTACTACGAGAAAAAGAGCCCTCGAGTCAAGGCGGTAGGAGCCAGACAGCCCAGCAGTACTATGGTAGCGGGGTCACGGGCAGTACTACCGCTGCCGAGCGGAACTGCCACTGGTGACCCTTCGGCCGTACTACCGCTGGTAGTGCGGTACTACCGCTGGGACGTAGAAGAGAGAGAGGATCTCTCCAAAGAGGCTGAGGACAAGGCGGTGGTGCCAGGCACCCCAGCGGTACTACTGCTGTGGAGTCACGGGCGGTACTACCGCTGCGGAGCGGTACTGCCGCTTGTGGCTCCTCAGCGGTACTACCGCTGGGTTGCGTGGTACTACCGCTGGGACCCAGACAGGACAAAGAAAAGAGGAGAGATCTCTTCAAGGAATGGAAGAGCTCGGAGGGTGAGAATCTGATGTGTACGTGTTGATTCCACCCATGCAATACCCCAGCGGACCCCCTCTTGATAGTACGGTTCCCTCTACGCAACTACTCCACCGAGAGAGAAAGAAAGAGCTACACCGTCTTGAAAGACACTCCTAAGGGAAGAAAACGTCTCGTGCCAGGGATGAATCTGTGAACTACTCAAAGCACATGATTAGTCCGCAAACATGTTGTCATCAATCACCAAAACTACCTTGAGAGAGATATGTCGTAACACATAGAGAAGTTGGAATACAGTAGTTTTAACACCAATATGAATAAAGAATTAGTTAATTACAGTACCTTGAAGTGGTGATTTATTTTCTTATACCAACGGAGCTTACGAGTTTTCTATTAAGTTTGTGTTGTGAAGTTTTCAAGTTTTGGGTAAGGATTTGATGGACTATGGAATAAGGAGTGGCAAGAGCCTAAGCTTGGGGATGCCCAAGGCACCCCAAGGTAATATTCAAGGATAGCCAAGATCCTAAGCTTGGGGATGCCCCGGAAGGCATCCCCTCTTTCGTCTTCGTTCATCGGTAACTTTACTTGGAGCTATATTTTTATTCACCACATGATATGTGTTTTGCTTGGAGCGTCAATTTATTTTGTTAAGATTTTCTTGCTGTTATTTATAACAATGTTTTGCATTTTTTATTTCAATAAAAGTGGCATTGATAGCCTTTACTATGCCTATTTTAGAAGTCCACATGTTGCTGTTTGAAAACAGAAAGTTTACCGCTGTTGCAATAATTCCCTAGAAAATTAAGAATGTGATAAAATGTTGAAACCTTTTGCATATTAAGCTATGATAAATTTACTACAGTGGGAATTTTCTTTTATAATTTTTGGAGCTAGGGAATTATGGATCTTTCTGCACTCTTTACAGACTATCCTGTTTAGGCAGATTGCTGTTATGTTTGCATTGTTTGCATATGTTTGCTTCTTTAATGATTCTATTTGAGGATAGGACTATTAAATATTCAGAGGCATTTAGTATGCAATGTTGAATAATAATTTTAGTGATTTTCTACAATAGAGTATGATAAGGTTTTTGCAATGATTTATACTAACTTATCTCACGAGTCCTTGTTGAGTTTTGTGTGGATGAAGCTTTTGAGATTTAGGGAGACCGTGATATGATAGGAATTAAGGAGACACAAAATCTCAAGCTTGGGGATGCCCAAGGCATCCCAAGATAATATTTCAAGAGGTATCAAGCGTCTAAGCTTGGGGATGCCTCGGTTGGCATCCCACCTTTCTTCTTCAACAACTATCGATTAGTTTCGTTGATCCTAAGTTTTTGCTTCTTCACATGATGTTTGCCATTCTTAGAATGTCATTTTCTTTAGTTTTTCTTTCTGTTTGAATAAAATACCAAGATCTGAAATTATTAAATGTTAGAGAATCTTCACATAGTTGCATAATTATTCGACTACTCATTGATCTTCATTTATATCTTTCGGAGTAGTTTGTCATTTGCTCTAGTGCTTCACTTATATATTTTAGAGCATGGTGGTAGTTTTATTTTGAAGAAATAGATGAACTCTCATGCTTCACTTAGATTATTTTGAGAGTCTTAAATAGCATGGTAATTTTCTTAAATGATCCTAATATGCTAGGTATTCAAGATTAGTAAAAACTTTCATATAAGTGCATTGAATACTAAGAGAAGTTTGATACTTGATGATTGTTTTGAGATATGGAGATAGTGATATCAAAGTTGTGCTAGTTGAGTAGTTGTGAATTTGAGGAATACTTGTGTTGAAGTTTGCAAGTCCCGTAGCATGCACATACGGTAAACGTTGTGTAACAAATTTGTAACATGAGGTGTTATTTGATTGTCTTCCTTATGAGTGGTGGTCGGGGACGAGCGATGGTCTTTTCCTACCAATCTATCCCCCCTAGGAGCATGCGCGTAGTGCCGAGGTTTTTGATGACTTGTAGATTTTTGCAATAAGTATGTGAGTTCTTTATGACTAATGTTGAGTCCATGGATTATACGCACTCTCACCCTTTCATCCTTGCTAGCCTCTTCGGTACCGTGCATTGCCCTTTCTCACATTGAGAGTTGGTGCAAACTTCGCCGGTGCATCCAAACCCCGTGATATGATACGCTCTATCACACATAAACCTCCTTATATCTTCCTTAAAACAGCCACCATACCTACCTATTATGGCATTTCCATAGCCATTCCGAGATATATTGCCATGCAACTTTCCACCGTTCCATTTATTATGACATGCATCATCATTGTCATATTGATTTGCATGATCATGTAGTTGACATCATATATGTGGCAAAGCCACCGTTCATAATTTTTCATACATGTCACACTTGATTCATCGCAATCCCGGTACACCACCGGAGGCATTCATATAGAGTCATATCTTGTTCTAAGTATCGAGTTGTAATTCTTGAGTTGTAAGTAAATAGAAGTGCGATGATCATCATTAATAGAGCATTGTCCCCCCCCCCAAAGGAGAAAGGCCGAAAAAAAGAAAAAAAGAAAGGCCAAATAATAATAATAATAAAATATAAAAGGGACAATGCTACTATCCTTTTTCCACACTTGTGCTTCAAAGTAGCACCATGATCTTCATGATAGAGAGTCTCTTATTTTGTCACTTTCATATACTAGTGGGAAATTTTCATTATATAACTTGGCTTGTATATTCCAACAATGGGCCTCCTCAAGTGCCCTAGGTCTTCGTGAGCAAGCAAGTTGGATGCACACCCACTTAGTTTCTTTTGTTGAGCTTCCATACATTTATAGCTCTAGTGCATCCGTTGCATGACAATCCCTACTCCTTGCATTAACATCAATCGATGGGCATCTCCATAGCCTATTGATTAGCCTCGTTGATGTGAGACTTTCTCCTTTTTTGTCTTCTCCACATACCCCCCATCATCATATTCTATTCCACCCATAGTGCTATGTCCATGGCTCGCGCTCATGTATTGCGTGAAGGTTTATGAGTTTGAGATTACTAAAGTATGAAACAATTGCTTGGCTTGTCATCGGGGTTGTGCAGGATGAGAGCATTCTTGTGTGACGGAAATGGAGCATGACCAAACTATATGATTTTGTAGGGATGAACTTTCTTTGGCCATGTTATTTTGAGAAGACATGATTGCTTAGTTAGTATGCTTGAAGTATAATTATTTTTATGTCAATATTAAACTTTTGTCTTGAATATTATGGATCTGAATATTCTTGCCACAATAAAGAGAAATACTTAGAGAAATATGTTAGGTAGCATTCCACATCAAAAATTCTGTTTTTATCATTTACCTACTCGAGGACGAGCAGGAATTAAGCTTGGGGATGCTGATACGTCTCCAACGTATCTATAATTTTTGATTGTTCCATGCTATTATATTATCAACCTTGGATGTTTTATATGCATTTATATTCTATTTTATATAATTTTTGGGACTAACCTATTACCCCAGAGCCCAGTGCCAGTTTCTGTTTTTCCCCTTGTTTTAGAGTATCACAGAAAAGGAAAATCAAACGGAGTCTAATTGACCTGAAACTTCACGGAACTTATTTTTGGAAGGAAAGCAACCCGAGAGACTTGGAGTCCACGTAAGGGAAGCAACGAGGAAGCCACGAGGCAGGGGGGCGCGCCCACCCCCTGGGCGCGCCCTCCACCATCGTGGGCCCCTTGTGGCTCCCCTGACGTACTTCTTCTGCCTATATATCTGCATATACCCTAAAACGATCGGGGAGCATAATAGATCGGGAGTTCCGCTGCCAGAAGCCTCCGTAGCCACCGAAAACTAATCTAGACCTGTTCCGGCACCCTCTCCAGTGGCCATCTTCATCATCCCGGTGCTCTCCATGACGAGGAGGGAGTAGTTCTCCCTCAGGGCTGAGGGTATGTACCAGTAGCTATGTGTTTGATCTCTCTCTCTCTCTCGTGTTCTTGAGGCGATACGATCTCGATGTATCGCGAGATTTGCTATTATAGTTGGATCTTATGATGTTTTCTCCCCCTCTACTCTCTTGTAATGGATTGAGTTTTCCCTTTGAAGTTATCTTATTGGATTGAGTCTTTAAAGATTTGAGAACACTTGATGTATGTCTTGCCGTGCGTATCTGTGGTGACAATGGGATTCCACGTGATTCACTTGATGTATGTTTTGGTGATCAACTTGCGGGTTCCGCCCATGAACCTATGCATAGGGGTTGGCACACGTTTTCGTCGTGATTCTCCGATAGAAACTTTGGGGCACTCTTTGAGGTTCTATGTGCTGGTTGAATAGATGAATCTGAGATTGTGTGATGCATATCGTATAATCATACCCACGGATACTTGAGGTAACATTGGAGTATCTAGGTGACATTAGAGTTTTGGTTGATTTGTGTCTTAAGGTGTTATTCTAGTACGAACTCTAGGGCTGTTTGTGACACTTATAGGAATAGCCCAACGGATTGATTGGAAAGAATAACTTTGAGGTGGTTTCGTACCCTACCATAATCTCTTCGTTTGTTCTCCGCTATTAGTGACTTTGGAGTGACTCTTTGTTGCATGTTGAGGGATAGTTATATGATCCAATTATGTTATTATTGTTGAGGGAACTTGCACTAGTGAAAGTATGAACCCTAGGCCTTGTTTCAACGCATTGCAATACCGTTTGTGCTCACTTTTATCATTAGTTACCTTGCTGTTTTTATATTTTCAGATTACAAATACTCATATCTACTATCTATATACCACTTGTATCACCATCTCTTCGCCGAACTAGTGCACCTATACAATTTACCATTATATTGGGTGTGTAGGGGACACAAGAGACTCTTTGTTATTTGGTTGCAGGGTTGCTTGAGAGAGACCATCTTTATCCTACGCCTCCTACGGATTGATAAACCTTAGGTCATCCACTTGAGGGAAATTTGCTACTGTCCTATAAACTTCTGCACTTGGAGGCCCAACAACGTCTACAAGAAGAAGGTTGTGCAGTAGACATCACCTCCTCGTTTTCCGGCGAGCCCCAGCCCCCTCACGCCATGTAGCAAGCTCTTAGTGGCCAACCGCAACCACGTCGCCGCCCTCGCCCCTCCTGCCTTCACCTCCCGTAGAGCCCGGCGAAGCCCATCGCAAACCCGCCGCGGGCCGATCTGGGCCCGAGGCCGCCCGCCGCGAGCCCGCGCGCACACGAGCCTCGCAGCTCCCCGCAACCTCCCGCTGGCGACCCCGATCCCCACCGCTGGACTTCGCCGGCGCTGTCCCTGTCGTCCCTCGTCACTCCACCGCCGGCGAGCACCGACCCAGGTCGCCGCGCTCGTTGCCTCCTCGCTTCTCTGCTACGATCTCTCTCTCTCGCTCGCGCCCTCACCGGACTCCCTCTCGCTGCAGGTCGCCGACCCGATCACCGGACCTCGGTTGCCGCCTCAGATTAGACCGGGATCAACCCAATATGGCCTATGCTGACCAGATCTGTCCTTCCCCGCCGCCAGCCGGTCGACCCCAGCACCGAAGCGCCACCCCACCGCCGTACAGAGTCCGCCGTCGCTGCTCCCTGAACGTGAGGAGGACGAGCGCCCAACTCGCCAACCTCCTCTGCCGCTCGCACGCACATGGGCTGCGTGGGCCTCGCTAACTGGTCCAGCTGCCCAAGCCCAGCGCCGACCCGTCTGCCTCGTCTCTCCTTTGACTGGGCCAAGCCCATGGTGAGGACAACCTCCCTATTCCCTGACTAGTGCACAGTTTAGTTATTCGGCCCCCAGTGGACTGTTTCAGATTCGGCCATCGTATGTTTTTTAGAGTCTGCGAATTTGTCTATTATCCAGAGAACATCAGTTTTGCAGATTAACACCTCTAGTTCATGCATATCGTAACTCACAAACCGTGCATCATATGTAAAAACTTTATATATGAAAAATGACTAGAATTTCATCTAGTTTCATAATATGCCACTTTCATCTATGTTAAAAATGTTTAAACATGGTGTTTGATTAAATTTGCTCATATGCCATGCTAAAATGATTTATTTCATAACTAAATAACCGTAGTTCAGAATCTAATAAACTTTATATGTAAACGGGGTGGAAAAATGCATAGTTTGTCATGGTGGAATTACTTTGCATGTTTAACAACTCTAAAATATGATTTAGGGAAGAACAGTACCAACTCTAAAATTTGTGTATGAGGATTTTTCGGATTTGTTGTTTGTTGTTACAGCCTCATTTAAATTTGCCTAGATAGGTAGTATTCACTAGCACACATGCCCGTGCGTTGCAACGGGATAATAAAATTATATGCATCTGACTCGATATAAGAATAGATCAAGACCCCCACATATCCATATTCTCTAGGTCAACACGACACCCTTTAATTAGAGCCAAACAACTATATTCTCTTTTATTGGAATATGCCAAAAATTTCCTTCAATTATAGTTAACCAGCACATTTTGTTTTATTTGCACATGGAAGCTACCACCGTCAATAATTTATGGTGTCCCTTATTCTGAACAAACCGACTTAGCTCG
This sequence comes from Triticum aestivum, assembly GCF_018294505.1. NCBI lineage: Eukaryota > Viridiplantae > Streptophyta > Magnoliopsida > Poales > Poaceae > Triticum > Triticum aestivum. Next base: position 207,244,359 of record NC_057812.1, read on the forward strand.
ATATGTCAGATGCAGAGCAGGCCAAGTATGGAAGTGATCGAACTCACGACCTCAAAGACCCGACCACATGTTGCTAGCCACTCAAACAAACGTGTCCTCCAATGGTTAGCGTGAATATTTAAGAACATACTGCAATGTCAGATTCGAAACATTTTTTTTCATTTTCTGACCTTTTCAAAAAATGATAACTATGAATTGCTTAATATACTTGGCAACATGAACAATTTTTTTAAAAACCCATATAATTAAAAAAACACGAACAAAAAATTTGAATGGAACATTTTTTGAAATTCATAAACATTTCCTAAAAACATGAAGTTGTTTATAAACGTTCAGAAGTAAAATTTAGAAAATGTGCTTTCAATGCAAAAAATATTTTCAATTTTTGAACATTTCACTAAAACAATAATATTTTTCAAACTTGTAACATTTTCTAAATGCAGTTTTTAAATCTTGAAAAAAATTGGAAAAACCCAAACATTTTTTTAATTGTAACGATCAAAATTTTAAAATTGCATACATTTTCGAAATAGGAACACAATTTTGAAATTCATAACATGAACTTCGGAATATACTTGGCAGCATGAATGATTTTCTAAATTACGAATAGTTTTTTTAAACTTCCATACATTTTCGAAAAAACAAGAATAAAAAGATTAAATGGAGTATTTATTGAAATTCACATACATTACTTTAAAACATGAACCTTTTTAAAAAATATGAACATTATTGATGTTTTGAACAAATTTTGAAAACAGGAACATATTTTGAACATTCCAAAGAATTTTAGAAAAAAATTCTTTAATGTAAAAATTATTTTCAATTTATGAACATATCGGTAAACCATGAATATTTTTCGAATGTGGAACATTTTTCAAATGCATTTTCTTAAATATTGAGCAATTCTAAAAAATACACACATTTGAAAAAAATGGGATTAATCTTTAAAATCTTGAAAATTTTGAACGACAAAGAAATCCCAAACATTTTCGAAAATATGAACACATTTTTGGAATTCGAAAATTTTGCCGAAAAATTGAATAAGAAGTGAAACTCTGACATTTTTGAAAATTTCGAATTTCAGAAAAAAGGAAAAATAAAATTGAAATGGGAAAAAATAAAAAAGAAACGGAAAATAAAAAGAGAGAAACAGAAGAAGAAAAATAGAAACAAAACATAGAGAAAATGGGCGGCCCGATCTTGACGCCCTGTGCGTACATTAAACTATCTATCGCTTTGTGCGGGAAATAGGTTTACTTATTGCTGCCTGTGCAGGAGAAAATGGGCTGACCTTACTGGGTCGTAGCGCGGGCGGCCCATGTACGTTATTCTAGACAAATCTTTCTCTTTTGCTAACATACGGACGTACAAAAGTTTAGTACCATCTCGGATAGAAAAAAGAAATGTTTTGGCGGTGAACGGATGAATTTTGGAATTCATAACATGAACTTTGGAATATACTTGGCAGCATGAACGATTTTCTAAATTACTAATAGTTTCTTTTAACTTCAATACATTTTTGAAAAAAACAAGAACAAAAAGATTAAACGGAGTATTTCTTAAATTCACATACACTACTTTAAAACATGAACCTTTTTTAAAAATACGAACATTTTTGAAGTTTTGAACAAAATTTGAAAACAGGAACATATTTTGAACATTCAGAAGAATTTTAGAAAATTTGTTTCTTTAATGTAAACATTATTTTCAGTTTATGAACATATCGGTAAACCACGAATATTTTTCGAATGTGGAACATTTGTCAAATGCATTTTCTTAAATATTAAGCACTTCTAAAAAATACACACACTTTAAAAAAATAGGATTAATTTTTAAAATCCTGAAAATTTTAAACGACAAAGAAATCCCAAACATTTTCTAAAATATGAACACATTTTTGGAATTCGAATTTTTTGCCAAAAAATTGAATAAGAAGTGAAATTCTGAAATTTTTGAAAATTTCGAATTTCAAAAAAAAGGAAAAATAAAATTGAAATGGGAAAAATAAAAAATAAGCGGAAAATAAAAAGAGAGAAACAGAAGAAGAAAAATAGAAACAAAACATAGAGAAAATGGGCGGCCCAGTCTTGACGCCCCGTGCATACGTTAAACTATCTATGCGGGAAATAGGTTTACTTATTGCTGCCTGTGCAGGAGAAAATGGGCTGACCTTACTGGGTTGTAGCGCGGGCGGCCCATGTACGTTATTCTAGACAAATCCTTTTCTTTTTCTAACATACGGACGTACAAAAGTTTAGTACCACCTCGGATAGAAAAAAGAAATCTTTTGGCGGTGAACGGCTGAAATAATTGGAGAAACGCACCTTGCTTTATTAGTAGGTATAGATATGCTTCATCCCTTGTCATGTTTAATAACATTTAATATTGTTGGGTACATAAACAATAGCGAACTAAATAATTGTTGTGAAGTTCCATCAATATGCAACTCGTTGCATATTGAGCTCCACTTAACTTGTAGTATCGTTTGTTGCACTTTGCCATGCCATGCATATTTAAACCGAACATGCATCATACTTGGTTGTGCATCATGCCATGTTTATGTGATGGTTGTTTACTATGTTGCTTGCTTCTTTCCGGGTTGCGTCTCTCGTTAGCTTCGGTTTCGTTCCGGAGTTGGGAGGATTCGTTCGACTACGTCCGTTTGTCTTCTTCATGGACTCGTTCTTCTTCCTTGCGGGATCTCAGGCAAGATGCCATACCCTCGAAATCACTTCTATCTTTGCTTGCTAGTTGTTCGTTCTATCGCTATGTCGCGCTACCTACCACTTGTTATATCATGCCTCCCATGTTGCCATGTCAAGCCTCTAATCCACCTTCCTAGCAAACCGTTGTTTGTCTATGTTACTGCTTTTGCTCAGCCCCTCTTATAGCGTTGCTAGTTGCAGGTGAAATTGAAGTTTATTCCATGTTGGAACATGGATATGTTGTGATATCACAATATCTCTTATTTAATTAATGCATCTATATACTTGGTAAAGGATGGAAGGCTCAGCCTTATGCCTAGTGTTTTGTTCCACTCCTGCCGCCCTAGTTTCCATCATACCGGTGTTATGTTCCTTGATTTTGCGTTGCTTACGCGGTTGGGTGTTATGGGAACCCCTTGACAGTTCGCTTTGAGTAAAACTCCTCCAGCAAGGCCGAACCTTGGTTTTACATTTTCCTAAAAATCTATTACCTTGCCCTTGGGTCGGCCAACCCGAGGGTCATCTTTATTTTAACCCTCCCGGGCTAGTGCTTCAATAAGTGTTGGTCCGAACCGGGCAACCTACACGGCCGCCTCAGGGAAACTTGAGGGCTAGTTTTACTCATAGCTTGACCTATCCGGTGTGCCCTGAGAACGACATATGTGCAGCTCCTATCGGGATTGTCGGCACATCGGGCGGCTTTGCTAGTCTTGTTTTACCATTGTCGAAATGTCTTGTAACCGGGATTCCGAGACTGATCGGGTCTATCCGGGAGAAAGAATATCCTTCGTTGACCGTGAGAGCTTGTGATGGGCTAAGTTGGGACACCCATGCAGGGTATAAACTTTCGAGAGCCGTGCCCGCGGTTATGTGGCATATGGGAATTTGTTAATGTCCGGTTGTAGAGAACTTGACACTTGACTTAATTAAAATGCATCAACCCCGTGTGTAGCCATTATGGTCTCTTTTCGGCGGAGTCCGAGAAGTGAACAAGGTTCTTGTGTTATGGTTGTGCGTAAGTAGTTTCAGGATCACTTCGTGATCACTTCTAGCTTCACGACCGTTGCGTTGCTTCTCTTCTCGCTCTTATTTGCATATGTTAGCCACCATATTTGCTTAGTGCTTGCTGCAGCTGATGAAGCTATGTACCTAGGGTAGGGTCATGGACCTGTCCGACATACCAAGGACATCTCTGCAAATAATCAGAAGCAGTCGAAGAGAAACCATCGTCCACTCGACCATGAAGATGCGCTCACTCGACCACCTTGAAGACACTCGACCACCAGAAGATGAGAAACTCTCCACTCTGCAACGGTCAAGACTTAAACCATAGCTTTATGGGCATTTATAACACTTTACTGCAGGCGTTACCAGTAATGCCCCTCCTTTATGAACATTGAACCCTTTGTAATGGAGGGGAGCTGGGGTCCTGGTGCACTCTATATAAGCCACCCTCCTCCTTTGGGACAGGGGTTCGCACTTTTGTAAACACACACTCATATAATCCAGTCGACCGCCTTAGGGCACCGAGACGTAGGGCTGTTACTTCCTCCGAGAAGTTCCTGAACTCGTAAAACTCGTGCGTATAACTCCTCCATAGCTAGGATCTTGCCTCCTCATACTTACCCCCATTCTACTGTCAGTCTTAGATCCACGACAGTTGGCGCCCACCGTGGGGCAGGTGTCTTAGCGACTTATTGGAGAAGTTGCAATTTTTCTGACCCCCTTCATCATGGTTCCAGGGCAGAGGTTTGGCTGAGGGCCGTGAGATCCGTCTCGGCGCGCTCGTGTTTGTCGCCAATGACTCCGCTTGGCTCCAGGAGGCACCACTCGACACCGATGCGCTCCCCGCCCGCGGGGCGGTGCACTTTCGCGCGTGCGTCCGCGGCGTCCTCCTGCGGCAACCGTCCACCCAGTACCAGTCGACTCCAGCAGCTTCCCCCTCCATGCGACCCGCCGGAGCAAGCGCACCGGTCGGTCGAGGCTTCAATGGTGGGTGAAGCATGCGGTGGCCCGCCAATGGGCCACCCCTCAAGTCACGGCGATCGAGCCCGACGAATCTCTTTACGGCCTGTTCGATCTGTCGACTGGCTCCGTCAAGACCGCATCTGAGTGCGGCAGCAGTGACTCGGCGGCGGAAGTCCTGATGGTCAATGGACCATGCAGTCCTCCTGGCTTCAATCGTGAAGACGGAGGTGACGGGAACGGCAATCCGTCGCGCGTTCACGAGGAGTACCGCCCCGAACCTCTCTCCTCGCGGTAGAGGGAAGAACTTCGTCGCCGGAACATGGATGCCCTGCACACTCCTATAGTTGGAGAAACCCCCGAGGCCCAGGCCTTGGAGCAGGCGCGCTTGGCCAATCTGGCTGAGCGCACTCGACTGGAGAACCTCCAGAGCGCACTCGACGATCGCGCTCGACAACATGCTCCTGAATCCAGTCGACGCCAACTTTTTCCACCTCCAACTCAGGTATACCGAACCCCGATCCAGAATCTAGCTGCTGCTGCCCGGATGGTGGAGTCGATCCAACCCTCCCAGTCAGAAGCTGGTCGAGGTCTGGTGCAGATCCGAGCCTCGCTTCGGGCGGTGGGAGAGCAGAATACAGTTGTATCTCAGTCGCGGGATAGGATCCACAGCAGATCCGTGATGGCAGACACAGTTCAGTCGACCCATAGCCTAAGATCGCCTCCGAGGCGTGAGGGACGTGGGGATCGACGAGGTCAGTACAGAAACCGAGAGCAGTATGATCACCGAGTCGATCGTGATGATCGCCGTCGAGTGCCCACGCCTCCCCCGAGGAGCGGGTCGTACGTGCCTCGGCAGCATGAAGACAGACGTCCTCATAGTGTTGGGCGAGGTATTCCAATCGACCCCAGGGAGCCAGGCTTTGATGCGAGATCTATTCTCGTGTAGGGCTTGGTCGACAGAAACAGAGCTCACCGGGAGGGCCATGATGGAGGTCCACAAACTAGCAACAGGGTGCATGTCTCTGGTCTAGAGTGCTTCAGCAGAGCTATCAGAGCTGCGGTGATTCCCCCCAATTTCAGGTTGGCGTCTGGAGTTAGTAAGTTCACCGGGGAGTCCAAGCCTGACACTTGGCTTGAAGACTACCGAGTGGCTGTCCAGATTGGTGGCGGTAATGATGAAGTGGCCATGAAACACCTTCCTCTGATGTTAGAGAGCTCGGCTAGAGCGTGGCTGAATCAGTTAGCACCTGGCAGCATCTATACTTGGGAAGATCTCGCTCGAGTGTTTGTCAGAACATTCGAGGGCACGTGCAAACGGCCGGCAGGTTTGACAGAGTTGCAGTGTTGTGTTCAGAAACCGAATGAAACTTTGAGGGATTATATCCAGAAATGGATCACCCTTCACCACACAGTAGAAGATGTGTCAGATCATCAGGCAATTTGTGCCTTTAAGGAAGGCATCAGGTATCGAGAGTTGAATATGAAATTCGGCCGGACAGGGAATATGACTCTAGATCGGATGATGGAAATTGCCACCAAGTATGCCACTGGTGAAGAAGAAGAGCGGCTCCGGAGCGGCAAGCACAAAGCAGTCGCCCATGAAGCCGGAGGAGGAAACTCCGGTCGGAAACAGAAGCGCAAGGCCGAGCCAGCTGCTCCGGGTGAAGCATTGGCTGTGGTTCAAGGAAAGTTCAAGGGGAAGCCCAAAGGGTCGTGGAACCCCAAGAAAGTAAAAGATCAAGATGGAAATGACGTGTTGGATCTGCTCTGCCATATCCACACCAAAAAAATATGAAGAAGGTAATTTCATTTACCCGAAGCACACCACTCGGCAGTGTCAGCTCCTAATCCAGCAGTTCCGAGAGAAACAACCCAAGGAAAAAGAGAAGGAGACAGACAAGGCTGAGGTTGAGGAAGAGGATGATGATGGTTATCCCCACGTGAATTCCACTCTGATGATTTTTGCTGATGTCGAGAGCAAAATTCGATTGAAAGTTATCAACAGGGAAGTGAACATGGTCGCTCCGGCGACACCCAGTTACTTGAAGTGGTCACAGACTGCCATTACATTCGACCAGTCTGATCATCCAGCGCACATCGCCACCCCTGGGAGGCAAGCACTGGTGGTCGACCTGGTGGTCGAAGGCACTCGACTGACAAAGGTCCTGATGGACGGTGGCAGTGGTCTGAACATACTGTATGCAAAAACGTTAAAAGGAATGGGCATTCCGATGTCCAGGCTCAGTGAAAGCCATATGAGTTTCCATGGGGTCATTCCAGGCAAGAAGGCCGCATCCCTCGGTCAGATTGCACTCGACGTGGTTTTCGATGATTCCAAAAATTACCGCAAAGAAAAGTTCACGTTTGAAGTTGTGGATTTCCAGAGTGCTTATGCATGATTTATGCCTCGACCATGTTACGTGTACCTCAAACTGAAGATGCCAGGTCCCAGAGGAGTGATTACTATCTCTGGTAATTGGAAGAAGGCAGAAGAGTGCTTCTAGAAGGGCTCAAAGATCGTCGATGCCCAGATGGCCGTAGTAGAATTGCAAGAATACCAGAAAAATGCAGATCCGAGTGACTTGCTGCGAGCCAAGAAGCCAGCCACAGATTCAGCATTCCAGTCGTCTGGTGAAACGAAGTCGATTCATATTCACCCGACAGATCCCAGTGCTGCTCCGACTCACATTTCAACCTCACTCGACTCCAAATAGGAAGAAGCGCTCATCCAGTTCCTCCGTGAGAACTGGGACATCTTTGCATGGAAGCCTTCTGATATGCTGGGTGTTCCCAGGTAACTGGCTGAGCATCATTTGCAAGTCGACCCGAAGGTGAAACCAGTCAAAGAACATCTTCGACGGTCCGCCGTCCAGAAAAGAAAGGCAGTCGGGGAAGAGGTGGCTCGGCTTTTGGCAGCTGAGTTTATCCGAGAGATTTACCACTCCGAGTGGTTAGCCAATGTTGTCATGGTCCCGAAGAAAGACGACTCACTTCGCATGTGCATTGATTTCAAGCATATCAATCGGGCCTGCCCGAAAGATCACTTTCCTCTCCCTCGCATCGACCAGATAGTCGACTCGACTGCAGGGTGCGAGAGTTTGTCCTTTTTGGACGCCTACTCCGGGTACCACCAGATCCATCTGTATGAACCCGACGAAATAAAGACAGCGTTTGTCACCCCGTTTGGGTGCTTCTGTTATGTCACAATGCCATTCGGTTTGAAAAACACCAGAGCCACATTCATGCGGATGATTCAGAAGTGCCTGCTCACTCAGATCAGTTGGAATGTGGAAGCATACATGGATGACATTGTGGTGAAGTCACGTAAAGGTTTCGACCTACTGACTGACCTTGCTGAAACCTTTGCCAACCTCAGAAGGTATGATATCAAGCTCAATCCATCAAAGTGCACGTTTGGAGTTCCAAGCGGAAAGTTACTCGGTTTTCTTGTTTCCGAACGAGGAATCGATGCTAACCCAGAGAAAGTAGGCGCTATACTCCGAATGAAGCGCCCTGGGCGTGTGCACGATGTCCAGAAGCTTACTGGTTGCTTGGCCGCCCTAAGTCGATTCATTTCTCGCCTCGGTGAAAAGGCGCTACCTCTTTACCGACTGATGAAGAAATCAGACAAGTTTGAGTGGACCCCAGAAGCTGATGCAACGTTTGCAGAGCTAAAAGCCCTGCTTTCCACCCAGCCGGTGCTTGCTGCTCCAATCAACAAAGAGCCTCTACTGCTTTATATAGCAGCCACTGGACAAGTCATCAGTACAGTACTTACGGTCGAGCGGGAAGAAGAAGGAAAAGCTTATAAGGTTCAACGCCTAGTTTATTATATTTCTGAAGTCCTGACCCCGTCAAAGCAGAGACATCCTCATTATTAGAAGCTTGTCTATGGGATTTACATGACCACGAAGAAGGTTGCACACTATTTCTCAGATCACTCTGTTACAGTCGTCAGCGACGCTCCATTGTCAGAGATTCTGCACAACAGAGATGAAACTGGTCGAGTGGCCAAATGGGCGATTGAACTCCTTCCCCTGGATATCAAGTTTGAGGCAAAGAAAGCTATCAAGTCCCAAGCAATAGCAGATTTCCTCGCCGAGTGGATCAAACAGCAACTGCCGACTCAAGTTCACTCTGAACACTGGACCATGTTCTTTGACGGATCCAAGATGCTGAATGGTTCTGGTGCTGGAGTAGTTCTGGTATCCCCCCGAGGAGACAGGCTCAGATATGTCCTCCAGATTCACTTTGATTCCTCCAACAACGAAGCAGAATATGAAGCACTCCTGTATGGGTTGCGCATGGCCATTTCACTCGGCGTCTGTCGCCTCATGGTCTATGGCAACTCAGATTTGGTAGTTAACCAAGTGATGAAGGAGTGGGACGTCAGAATCCCAGCCATGACTGGTCACTGCAACACAATGAGAAAGCTCGAGAAGAAGTTTGAGGGATTAGAACTCCGCCACATACCCCGACTGAAAAATCAAGTAGCTGACGATTTGGCAAAGATAGTTTCCAAGAGAGAAGCCATTCCCAGCAATGTATTTTTGGAGCATATCCACTTGCCGATAGTTTAGGAAGATCCTTTTACTGAAGAGCCCCCGCAACCTAAGAGCGCCACAGATCCGATTGAAGTCGAGGTCCCAGCCATGGTCGACCTGATCATGGAGGTTATAGCCATTACTCCCGACTGGACGGTGCCCTACATTGCGTACATCCTCAGGAAAGAACTCCCAAAGGATGAAGAAGAGGCTCGACATATCGTCCGTCGATCCAAGGCCTTTACTGTGATAAGAGGGCAGCTGTTCAGGGAAAGCGTGACTGGAGTCGGTCAGAAATGCATAACACCAGAAGAAGGTCGAATGATCCTCAATGACATCCACTCGGGGACCTGTGGTCATCATGCGTCCTCCCGGGCCATTGTGGCTAAAGCATACCGAGCTGGATTCTATTGGCCATGAGCAAATGAAATGGCGAAAGGTATAGTCGACAGATGTGAAGGCTGCCAGTTTTACTCCGACATGTCCCACAAGCCGGCGTCTGCTCTGAAGACCACCCCCCTCATCTGGCCCTTTGCTGTTTGGGGACTGGATATGGTTGGACCACTGAGAATTGGCAGGAGCGGCTTCACTCATGTGCTCGTTGCAGTCGACAAGTTTACCAAATGGATCGAAGCTAAACCTATCAAGAACCTTGATGCTAGCACCGCTGTTAGTTTTATCAGAGAATTGACGTTCAGATATGGAGTCCCACACAGCATCATCACGGACAATGGGTTGAACTTCGACTCCGATGAATTCAGATCTTTCTGCACCTCTCAGGGCACTCGAGTCGACTATGCTTCGGTCGCTCACCCGCGGCCAAACGGACAAGCAGAAAGAGCCAATGGCCTAATTATCAAAGGATTGAAACCCCGACTGATGCGTGATCTCAAACACGCAGCAGGCTCTTGGGTTGATGAACTTCCGTCAGTTCTGTGGGGCTTGAGGACAATTCCTAATCGGTCGACCGGACGAACTCCTTTCTTTTTGGTTTACGGAGCCGAAGCAGTTTTGCCACAACGCACCCCGAGTCGAGCTCTTCTCCGAAGAGGAAGCAGAGTAGGCCCGACAAGATTCAGTCGATCTCTTGAAGGAGGAAAGAGAGATGGCCTTGATCCGGTCGACCATCTACCAGCAAGACTTGCGTCGATTCCACGCCAGAAATGTGAGGGGTCGAGCCTTTCAAGAAGGAGACCTAGTTCTTCGAGTGGATCAACAGAAACCACACAAGCTTGCCCCGACTTGGGAGGGCCCCTTCATCATCACCAAAGTTCTCCACAACATAGCATACCATCTTTACAGTATTGAGCATCAGAAAATCAAGCCACGGGCTTGGAACGCGGAGCTGCTCCGCCCCTTTTATACTTAAGCACTCGTTTGAATAAAATGTAATGAGAAACACCTTTTGTAATTCGTTTATCAAAGACAAGAGCTTACGGTTCTCTCATTAGATTGTGTTGTTCTTATTTACTTCTGAAATCCCCCAGTGGGTGGGCTTAGTCGCGAATCTGTTTCGCATAAGTTCAAAAAAATCCTACCGAGTGGAGAGCAATCCTCCCACTCGGGGGCTTAGTTGCAGTCCAACACTCGCCTAACTTCTCACTAGGAGGCTTAGCTGCAGTCCGGTACTAGCCTAAGTTTGAAAAAATCCTACCGAGTGGAGAGCAACCCTCCCACTCGGGGGCTTAGCTGCAGTCCAGCACTCACCTAAGTTCTCTCACTAGGAGGCTTAGCTGCAGTCCGGTACTAGCCTAAGTTTGAAAAAATCCTACCGAGTGGAGAGCAACCCTCCCACTCGGGGGCTTAGCTGCAGTCGAACACTCGCCTAAGTTCTCTCAGTAGGAGGCTTAGCTGCAGTCCGGTACTAGGCTAAGTTTGAAAAAATCCTACTGAGTGGAGAGCAACCCTCCCACTCGGGGGCTTAGCTGCAGTCCAGCACTCGCCTAAGTTCTCTCACTAGGAGGCTTAGCTGCAGTCCGGTACTAGCCTAAGTTTGAAAAAATCCTACCGAGTGGAGAGCAACCCTCCCACTCGGGGGCTTAGCTGCAGTCCAGCACTCGCCTAAGTTCTCTCACTAGGAGGCTTAGCTGCAGTCCGGTACTAGACTAAGTTTGAAAAAATCCTACCGAGTGGAGAGCAACCCTCCCACTCAGGGGCTTAGCTGCAGTCCAGCACTCGCCTAAGTTCTCTCACTAGGAGGCTTAGCTGCAGTCCGGTACTAGCCTAAGTTTGAAAAAATCCTACCGAGTGGAGAGCAATCCTCCCACTCGGGGGCTTAGCTGCAGTCCAACACTCGCCTAAGTTCTCTCACTAGGAGGCTTAGCTGCAGTCCGGTACTAGCCTAAGTTTGAAAAAATCCTACCGAGTGGAGAGCAACCCTCCCACTCGGGGGCTTAGCTGCAGTCCAGCACTCGCCTAAGTTCTCTCACTAGGAGGCTTAGCTGCAGTCCGGTACTAGCCTAAGTTTGAAAAAATCCTACCGAGTGGAGAGCAACCCTCCCACTCGGGGGCTTAGCTGCAGTCCAGCACTCGCCTAAGTTCTCTCACTAGGAGGCTTAGCTGCAGTCCGGTACTAGCCTAAGTTTGAAAAAATCCTACCGAGTGGAGAGCAACCCTCCCACTCGGGGGCTTAGCTGCAGTCTAGCACTCGCCTAAGTCCTCTCACTAGGAGGCTTAGCTGCAGTCCGGTACTTGCCTAAGTTTGAAAAAATCCTACCGAGTGGAGAGCAACCCTCCCGCTCGGGGGCTTAGCTGCAGTCTAACACTCGCCTAAGTGCTCTCACTAGTAGGCTTAGCTGCAGTCCGGTACTAGCCTATGTTTGAAAAAATCCTACCGAGTGGAGAGCAACCCTCCCATTTAGGGGCTTAGCTGCAGTCCAGCACTCGCCTAAGTTCTCTAACTAGGAGGCTTAGCTGCAGTCCGATACTAGCCTAAGTTTGAAAAAATCCTACCTAGTGGAGAGCAATCCTCCCACTCGGGGGCTTAGCTGCAGTCCAGCACTCGCCTAAGTTCTCTCACTAGGAGACTTAGCTGCAGTCCAGTACTCACCTAAGTTTGAAAAAATCCTACCGAGTGGAGAGAAACCCTCCCACTCGGGGGCTTAGCTGCAGTCCAGCACTCGCCTAAGTCCTCCCACTAGGAGACTTAGATGCAGTCCAGTACTCGCCTAAGTTTGAAAAAATCCTACCGAGTGGAGAGCAACCCTCCCACTCGAGGGCTTAGCTGCAGTCCAGCAGTCGCCTAAGTTCTCTCACTAGGAGGCTTAGCTGCAGTCCATCACTCGCCTAAGTTTGAAAAATCCTACCGAGTGGAGAGCGACCCTCCCACTCGGGGGCTTAGCTGTAGTCCAGCACTCGCCTAAGTCCTCCCACTAGGAGAATTAGTTGCAGTCCAGTACTCGCCTAAGTTTGAAACATATCCCTATCCGCAAGGATGACGAGGTGCAGGTCGATTGCAACCTTCTCCTTCGGAGCTGCGGCACAAGTACAACGTCCGGTCCATCCCTACCCGCAAGGACGACGGGGTGCAAGTCGGCGGCAACCTTCTCCTTTGGAGCTGCGGCACAAATACAACGTCCGGTCCATCCCTATCTGCAAGAATGATGAGGTGCAGGTCGACTGCAACCTTCTCCTTCGGAGCTGCAGCACAAGTACAACGTCCGGTCCATCCCTACCCGCAAGGACAACGAGTTGCAGGTCGACTGCAACCTTCTCCTTCGGAGCTGCGGCACAAATACAACGTCCGGTCCATCCCTATCTGCAAGGACGACGAGGTGCAGGTCGACTGCAACCTTCTCCTTCGGAGCTGCTGCGTCTCCAGCGCAAAGACTGTTCAAAGCAGTGAGTAAAGTCCATTCGAGGATGAACATAAGCACATTCGGAAATAAACCAAATTCAGATAAATTCTAAAGATTCTGTGCAGCAAATCAAAAGTACTCGGGCATCAAGCCCGAAGGAGTTCAACGGTTACAACAATCACTCGGCATTCTGAGGCAAATTTAAAGCATATTCAGGTTTCGTGAGTCTGTTCACTCGGCCGGAGGAGGGTTGGCAGGCTCCACGAATGAGTCCAGGTCGATCCCATCAGCAATCCGAGTGGCGGCAGCGATGAAAGTCTCCATGAAGGACTGGAAGTCGTGCTTTTTGGTGTTAGCAACTTTGATCGTAGCCAGCTTATCTTCACGAGCCTCCTTGCAATGGACTCGCACCAAGGACAGCGCAACGTCAGCACCGCACTGGGCAGAGGATTTCTTCCATTCTTGCACTCGGTCAGGGATCTCGTTCAGTCGAGTCATCAAGGATTCCAGGTCATTCTGAAGCGTCACCCCGGCCAAAGCGATGAGTCGATTCGAGAGACAACCTCCTTCAGGCGTGCGAGGTAGCTTGTGGCGCTGGCGATACGGGACTCCAGCCGGAGCACGTTCATCGCAGTTTCGTCGCAGACTGGGGAAGCGATAGGGTCCAGACCCGTCTTGACCCTTCCAGTTTCTTCGTTGAAGTCTTGGCAGAGTTCTGCAGCCAAAAGTTAGTCAATCGACCGAGCAAGATCCGATCGCAAGCATCAACATAGTCGGATTAAAGGAAATACCTTCCAGCGCGAGATAAAGCTTCTTGGCGAGAGTCCTCAGATAAGCTTCTGTGTCAATCCTCTTGCGGATTGCAGACTCCAACTTTTCATTCAGGACGACCTTGTCCTTCTTCAGACTGGTCACTTCGCGGTTAGCTTCATTAAGACAAGATTTCAGTTTGTTCACCTCTCTTTCAAGCGTTCCGATTGAAGCAAGCTTCTTGTTTGCGAGAGTAGTTTTTTCTTGGGCTGCTTTCTGCGCGACGGCGAGGTCCGAGTCTTTCTTCTCCAGAGCCAACTTCATTTTCTCTGCAAAAGAAGCAATCGAGTCAAAGAAGAGATCAAAGAGATATATTGAGAGTCAGTTGACAATCAGTTACCTTCCATACCAGCGGCCTCGTCTTGAGCTTTTTTTCAGATTTTGCTGAGCCAATTCCAAGTCTAAGTTGAGTTGCCTCTGCTTCTCCTCGAGTTCAACAAACTTGGAAATAAGAGTACAAGACTTCTGCAGAAGGCAAAAGATAGATCAATCGATAGGACCAAAGGTGGTTCACTTCCGAGTGAATAAAACCTAAAGAAGTCCATTTAGACTCCAGTCGACTGCACACAGTTGACTGCGGTCTCAGGGGCCACACCCAGCGGGTGCACTTGGCGTGCCCCCGTTGACTAAGACTCAACTCGTCCGGTCCGTCCGGACCAAGTTTAAAAAAAGGGGGCAGCAAGCTGTTAAGACCCCAGTCGACTGCCAGCAGTCGACCGCCGTCTCGGGGACTACACCCAGTGGGTGCACTTGGCGTGCCCCCACCGGTTCGGATCTTACTCGATCGGCCCGTCGGAGTCGAGTGTAAGGAGTAGAAAGAAAAGAACGAAGAACTCAGACCCCAGTCGACTGCCAGCAGTCGACCGTGGTCTCGGGGACTACACCCAGTGGGTGCACTTAGTGTGCCCCCACCGGTTCTGATCCCACTCGCCCAGACTGAGTGGAAGAGCGAAACTACCAAAAACAACAAAACACCCAGTGGGTGCTCTAATTCGACGCAAACAACAGGAGATTGTGCAGAAGAAGATTTTTCGAGAACAAAAACAGTCGGAAAGTTTACTCACCTGGACATTGGCCCGAAGGGTGGCACTGGCGTCGTAGGCAGCCTGGCTGTTCTCGTGCACCGTCTTCACCCGCTCCATCATCAGGTCAGCCTGTCGAATGGCTTCCGCAGCCACTTCCGACTGGTTGTCTGGGACGGGGTAGCTGGTGAAAAAGTGTGCAGATGACCCAGGTGCGGTGGCTTGGAGCTCTGTGGCGTGGAGTTGGACAGTTGAAGGAACCACAGGTGTAGTCAATGGTGCGGGAGGCCCACTCGACAAGGGTGCAGCGAACGTCACAGAGGCCCTGCCCGCGTCTTCAGCTTGACGGACGGGAGGTGTTGGAGTTGGTTCTTGCCGAGCCACCCTGCCAACTACTACCTTCTTGATCTTCCTGGGCTTAGGAGCCACATCTTCATCGTCATCTGGAAGATCAATGATGTTGGGTGGAGCTGCAAGGCAAATCATTCGACCCCAAGTGAACCACACGAACGCAGTCGACCAAAGAATCCTGAACAAGATCACAAGAGTTTATACCTGGGTTGGAGGTTACAGCATCTTCCATTTCCTCATCTCGGTACTGGAATGAAGAGGTTGCTGACGTAGCAACACTGCAAAGACCCGTATTCAATCGGTTACGTCTGGTTAATCGACTCGATGAAAAAGACAAGTCAGATCCTGGGCAAAGCTTTTGGCAGTTTGGAAGAGGTGGCTTTCGGCGCTTTCGGCGCTGGAGGCGGCGCAACTTTGGACTACTTATGAGCCTTTTCAGCCGGCGTTGGGGAAGACGTCCTCGGACGCTTCGAAGTCTGACCAGTCGGCGCGGCCACTAAGTCCGGAGCACTCGACGGGTCATGGGCTTGTTTGAATCTCCTCTCCCTGCGAGGAGGCGAGTCGAATTCTTTGTCACCAGTCGATTCGTCGCTCTCCTCGTCTTCCTCGGCCTCCGAATGCTCCTCGCCGCTCTCGCCACCGCTCCCTTTGTAACGCCCTCAATGCGTCTATATCTCCTACGTGTCGAAGCATGACTTAGAGGCATAACCGCATTGAAAGCAATGTCGCCAGTAAGGTAATCTTCACAACAACCCATGTAAATAAATAAAAGGGGAAAGGATACATAGTTGGCTTACACTCGCCACGTCACACAAATACATGAATAACATTACAATCATCCAATACACTCAAGGTCCGACTACGGTACCAAAATAAAAGATCAACCCCAACATGCGACACGGTCCCCGATCGCCCCAACTGGGCACCACTACTGATCATCTGGGAAAGACACATAGTAACGACAAGAGTCTTCATGGAACTCCCACTTGAGCTCAAGCGCATCGTCTGGAATGGTATCATCGGTCCCTGCATCTGGTTTTGGAAGTAAACTGTGAGTCACGGGGACTCAGCAATCTCGCACCCTCGCGATCAAGACTATTTAAGCTTATAGGTAAGGCAAGGTAATATGTGGATCTGCGGCAAGCGACTAGCAAATATGGTGGCTAACCTATTCGCAAAAGAGAGCGAGAAGAGAAGGCAAAGCACGAACGAAGAACTATGATCAAAAAGTGATCCTATAGCAACCTACGACAAGCATTACTCCAACACCGTGTTCACTTCCCGGACTCCGCCGAGAAGAGACCATCACGGTAACACACGCAGTTGATTCATTTTAATTTAAGTTAAGTTTCATGTTATCTACAACCGGACATTAACAAATTCCCATCTGCCCATAATCGTGGGCACGACTTTCGAAAGTTCAAATCCCTGCAGGGGAGTCCCAACTTAGCCCATCACAAGCTCTCACGGTCAACGAAGGATATTCCTTCTCCCAAGACATTCCGATCAGACTCGGCATCTCAGTTTTACAAGACATCCTCGACAATGGTAAAACAAGTCCAGCAACACCGCCCGAATGTGCCGACAAATCCTGATAGGAGCTGCACATA
Organism: Triticum aestivum; assembly: GCF_018294505.1. NCBI lineage: Eukaryota > Viridiplantae > Streptophyta > Magnoliopsida > Poales > Poaceae > Triticum > Triticum aestivum. The sequence goes on from NC_057812.1 coordinate 207,261,166, forward strand.
TCTCGTTCTCATGGCACACTCAGATGAACACTACATACAACTAAAACCAACCCTCAAGTTTCCCCGAGGTGGCGCCGCAAGTGGCTCTGTTTGGACCAACACTCAGAGAAGCACTAGCCCGGGGCGGGTTAAATAAGATGACCCTTGGGCTCCGGAAACCCAAGGGAAAAAGAGGCTAGGTGGAAAATGGTAAAACCAAGGTTGGGCATTGCTGGAGGAGTTTTATTCAAGGCGAACTGTCAAGGGGTTCCCATTATAACCCAACCGCGTAAGGAACACAAAATCCGGGAACATAACACCGATATGACGGAAAACTAGGGCGACAAGAGTGGAACAAAACACTAGGCAAAAGGCCGAGCCTTCCACCCTTTACCAAATATATAGGTGCATTAAGATAACAAGATAATATAGTGATATACCAACAATGAACAATGTTCCAACAAGGAACGATCTCCAATCTTCACCTTCAACTAGCAACGCTATAAGAGGGGCTGAGCAAAGCGGTAACATAGCCAATCAACGGTTTGCTAGGACATGGTGGGTTAGAGGTTTGACATGGCAATTTGGGAGGCATGATAAGCAAGTGGTAGGCATCGTAGCATAGGCATAGCAAAAGAGCGAGCATCTAGCAAGCAAAGATAGAAGTGATTTCGAGGGTATGATCATCTTGCCTGCAAAGTTGTCAGAGTTGACTTGATCCTCATAAGCGAACTCAATGGGCTCCTCGTTCGCAAAATCGTCTCCTGGCTCTACCCAAACAAGACAAACAAGCAAAAGGAACACAATTAACCACGTGCAATGCTCAAACAACATGATGCAAACATGATATGCTATGTGGGATGCGATATGTGATGCATATGCAAGATTTGACAAGGAATGATTGAACCTGGCCTCAACTTGGAAATCCAAGAGTGCCACTGGAAAGGTGAGGTGATTTTGGTTGAAATCGATATAAAGATCACCGGAATCGGATGCACGGTTTGGAAATGGCAAGCAAAACAAACATGGCACCGGTCTGCGATAATCAGCAAGTGACCAACTAAATGCATCAAGATAAATATGCTACAGCACTCAAACATGACAACAAAATACATGGCAGGGATCCATCCACTCATGATGCTTGACAAAATATGAACACTGAGCTACGGCTAATTCATCCACTAACAGGTTCAAACAAGCATGGCAAAAGTGCAAACGGTAACAGGTTTCAGACTTACTGAAATTAACACAAGTCTGGAATTTAACATCAGGAAGCACACTTTAGAGCATGAAAACTACATGCTACAGGAACTTAACATGGCAAAGCAAGGCATGGCATGAAGCTACTCAAAGCACTTAACAAAAGTCCCTTAGTGACCTTGAGCCAAAAGGGATCAGAAAATACAATTGCAAGCATGTGAACATGGCAAAAACATAAATAGATCTCATACTTAGCGAAAAAACTGGAGCATGCAAATCAGTTAGCGAGTAGGCATGTTTACGAGCTCGATGCACTCACTAAAGAGCATGGCATGACAAACTAAGTATACACCCATCAAGAATACATGGCATAGAAGCTAGACATGGCAACAACAACAACATAGCATGCACGGATCAATAGCAACATCATTGGCAAAATCGCTAATAAGTCAACAATCTGCCAGGATTCACAAAATAGCAAAAGTAGAGCTCGATTGACTCACGCTAGGGTGCTCCATAAATGCAAAAAAAGACATGGATGGATAGAGCACCACAATGTTAACAAAACATCCTTACTGATCATCCTCAAAAGAGGCACGGATCACTAGGAAACAACATGAACATATGGCATAACGACAAAAACAGAACAAGGACTTAGTGAAATTCTAAGTCCCTGAAATCAGCATTACCGATTACGCTACTTTGCAAGCTTGTGCTAGTCACCACACATATCACAAAAATACATGGTAAACACCTCTGTAAAGATGGCATGACATATAACAAAACTCATGTAGAGCTCAGGAGCATATCATGCACACATTAAACATGACAAAAATGACAAATAGCTATTTGATGCAGCAGATCTGACAAATTTATCACATAGCTCTCTTCCAACAGCATTTCGGGCATCAAGATGAGCTCCAATGAAAATTATGCAATGAGATGAAATGATGTACTATTTGAGACGAACATTTTGATATGCTACACGTGCAAATTGGAGCTACGGATGCAGAGTTACGGCATGCCAAAGTTTGCAAAGAGATTAGGGTTCGGGGAAGAAGTCAACCGCTAGGGTTTTAGATCTGAGATCCAGATCCGAGCGCACTATAGCTGCACGGCCGCCGAGGTTCGCTGGGGAAGTAGAACGCGGTGGCCAGAGTTGCCAAGGTCGCCGGAGGAAGATGGCGTCACCAGCGACGAGGTTGTGCCGGGCGGTGGAGGTGGCTGGCGTGGAGCACGGCGGACAGCGCGGGAGGAGGCGGCGGCGCGCGGGCGGAGCACAACGTCAGCGGGGCGGCGCGGTTGGCAAGGAGGCTCGCCGCGGGGAGCTCACCGGCGGCGAGGTCGAGCGGCGGCGCGGCGGTGTATTCGGGCGGCGCGGAGAGGATGGAGGGCGGCGGCAGACGCGGGCTCTCGGGGGCCCTCCCTGGGCCGGGCGGGCCGGTGCGGCGGGAGCCCCGGCGGGACACCTGGCGAGCCCTCAGTGGCGCGGGGAGACGTTCGGCGCGAGAACGGACATGTCCGGCACGCTGCGGGGAAAATGGCTAGGGTTAGGAAGGAGGGGATCCGGGAATTTTTGGGGAGAGACCTTTTTATAGGTAGGAGGAGCTAGGAGGCTCCAAATTGAGCATAGTTTTCGGCCACGCGATCGTGATCGAACGCTCTAGATGATGGAGAGGGTTTAGGTGGGTTTTGGGCCAAATTGGAAGGGTGTTGGGCTGCAACATAAACGAGGCCTTCTCGGTCCCTCGGTAAACCGTTGGAGTATCAAACGAAGTCCAAATGGCACGAAACTTGACAGGCGGTCTACCGGTAGTAAACCAAGGCCGCATGGCAAGTCTCGGTCCAATCCGGAAATGTTTAACCCCCACACACAAAAGGAGGTAGAAAGGACCACCGGAGGAGATAGGAGCGCCAGAATGCAAAACGGACAACGGGGAAAATGCTCGGATGCATGAGACGAACACATATGAAAATGCAATGCACATGATGACATGATATGAGATGCATGACAAAGGCAACAACACACGGAGACAAAAACCTGAATCTGAGGAAAATAAAATAACTTAGTGCCGGAAACGGCAAGAGTTGGGATACATATAAGGTAAATTACATCCGGGGTGTTACAACACTCCACCACTATGAAAGGATCCCGTCGCGAGATCTAGGACTGGAAAAACGCCGGGTACTCAGAACGGAGGTGATCCTCGCGTTCCCAGGTGGCTTCACGGTCGGAATGGTGTGACCACTTGACTTTGAGGAATTTGATTGACTTATTGCGAGTCTTGCGCTCAGTTTCTTCAAGAATAGCAACTGGGTGCTCACGATAAGAGAGGTCTTCTTGGAGATCAATGTCTTTGAAGTTGACGGTGCGGTCAGGGGTCTTGAAGCACTTGCGGAGCTGAGAGACATGGAACACGTCGTGCACATTTGCAAAGTTGGAGGGAAGCTCGAGTTGATAGGCGAGATCGCCTCTCTTGCTGACGATCTTGAAAGGGCCCACGTATCTAGGGGCAAGCTTCCCTTTGATACCGAAGCGACGAGTACCTTTCATTGGAGAGACGCGGAGGTAAACATGGTCTCCGATCTCAAAAGCCAAATCACGATGCTTACTATCATAGTAGCTCTTCTGGCGCGATTGCGCTGCTTTCAGGTTATCACGAATGACTTTGCACATTTCCTCTGCCTCTGTGATCAAGTCATTTCCGAGAAGTTGACGTTCACCGGTCTCTGACCAGTTAAGAGGAGTATGGCACTTCCTGCCATAGAGAATTTCAAATGGGGCCTTGCCCGAACTTGCTTGAAAACTGTTGTTGTAGGAGAACTCGGCATATGGAAGACAATCTTCCCACTTCATACCGAAAGAGATAACGCAAGCCCTGAGCATATCTTCGAGAATCTGATTGACACGCTCGACTTGGCCGCTAGTTTGAGGATGAAAAGATGTGCTGAAACGGATGTTGGTGCCCATGGCCTTCTGAAAAGAATCCCAAAACTTGGAGGTAAAGATGCTGCCACGATCTGAAGAAATCAACTGTGGAATGCCGTCCAGAGAGACAATCCGAGAGGTATACAGCTCCGCCAATTAAGCTGCGGTGATAGACTCTTTGGTAGGCAAAAAGTGAGCCACTTTAGTGAGTTTGTCGATTACAACGAATATAGCATCATTGCCACGCTTGGACTTTGGAAACCCAGTCACGAAGTCCATCTCAATGTGGTCAAACTTCCATTCTGGAATGGCAAGAGGTTGGAGGAGAGCAGCTGGTCATTGGTGTTCTGCCTTCACTCTTCTGCAGACATCATATTCATTCACGAACTGAGCAATCTCGCGCTTCATTCGAGTCCACCAATAAGCCTGCTTGAGGTCCTGGTACATCTTTGTGCTCCTAGGGTGGATGGAGAGGAGAGAATTGTGAGCCTCGTTCATAATGACTTTACGGAGGTCACCTTTAGGCACAACAATGCGATCCTCGAAGAAGAGAGTATCCTTGTCATCAAGGCGATAGCACTTGTACTTGGGTTGACTCTTGGCAATCCCAATCTTCACCTTCTTCACCATAGCATCAAGAAGCTGAGCCTCGCGAATTTGATCTTCCAAAGTAGGAGATACTTGAAGGTTGGCGAGGAAGCCTTGAGGAACAACTTGCAGGTTGAGTTTGCGGAAAGCTTCACAAAGCTTGGGTTGGTAAGGCTTGAGAATCAAACTGTTGCAGTAAGCCTTCCTGCTCAAAGCGTCAGCAATAACATTGGCCTTGCCTGGAGTATACTCGATGCTCGGATTATACTCTTGAATCATTTCGACCCAACGAGTCTGCCTGAGGTTGAGATTAGGCTGAGTGAAGATGTACTTGAGACTCTTGTGGTCAGTGAAGATGTCCGCTTTTCTTCCCAATAAGAGATGTCTCCAAGTCAAAAGAGCATGCACAACTGCTGCCAACTCGAGGTCATGAGTGGGGCAGTTCTTCTTGTTGGGCTTCAACTAGCGAGAGGTATAAGCCACAACTTTCTTCTCTTGCATCAACACTGCACCAAGACCTTGAAGAGAGGCATCGCAGAAGACCTCGAACGGTTTGGATTCATTAGGAGGAGTCAGAACTGGAGCAGTGACTAATTTCTCTTTCAAGGTGTTGAAAGCGATGTCACATTCCGGAGACCAAACGTACTTGACGTGCTTCTGGAGAAGGTTGGAAAGTGGCTTCGCGATCTTTGAGAAGTTCTCAACGAACCTTCGACAATATCTTGCGAGACCAAGGAAGCTGCGGAGTTGCTTCACGTTCTGAGGTGGTTTCCAATTCACAATTGCAGACACCTTCTCAGGATTCACCGCTATGCCCTTGGCAGAGATAATATGCCCAAGATAGAGAACCTCATCGAGCCAAAACTCACACTTTGAGAACTTGGCGTAGAACTGATGTTGTCTGAGCTTATCGAGCACCAAACACAAGTGCTTGGCATGATCTTCCTTGTTCTTCGAAAAGACCAGAATGTCATCGAGGTAGACCAAGACGAAGTCATTTGTGTAGGGGTTGAAGATGAAGTTCATCATGCGAGAGAAAGTCGGAGGAGCGTTGACGAGGCCAAAAGACATGACAGTGTATTCATATGAACCATAGCTTGTTCTGAAAGCCGTCTTGGGAATGTATTTCTCACGAATTCGAATATGGTGATAGCCCATACGGAGATCAAGCTTGGAGAATACTTGAGCACCTTTGAGTTGTTCGAACAGCTCGTTGATGTTTGGAAGTGGGTACTTGTTCTTTATAGTCTTCTTGTTCAATGGACGGTAGTCAACACAGAGTCGGTCCATTCCATCCTTCTTCTTCACAAAAATAACTCCACAACGCCACAGAGAAGAACTAGGTCGGATGAGACCCATTCGCTCTTGAACATCGAGTTGCTTCTTCAGCTCCTTCAACTCTTCAGGTCCAAGCTTGTAAGGACGTTTGCAAACAGGTTCCGTGCCAGGCTCAAGATCAATGACGAATTCAACTGGCCGGTGCGGAGGCATTCCTGGAAGCTCTTCTGGAAAGACGTCTTGATAATCGCAAATGGCTGGAATTTGAGAGATGGCATCCAGTTCACCCTTCTCATTGAGATAAAACAGACGGATGGTATCATCACGAGCGACAAAGACAATTACATCCTTAGACGAATGAGTCAATTAAATCTGCCTGGCAGCACAATCAAGATGAGCCTTGTGCTTAGAAAGCCAATCCATTCCGAGAATAAGATCAATATCCGAGTTACCAAGGACCACTGGAGAGGACAGAAACTTGTAGTCGCCCAACGTGATAGTAACATCCGGGACGCAATTGTTAGAAGTCATTTGCTTGCCCGGAGACACAATCTTCAACGGGAAAGGAATCCTTTCGGTCACAAAATCATGCTTGGCAACAAATGGTCTTGAAATAAAAGAAAGCGATGCACCAGTGTCAAAAAGAACTTTTGCAGGAACATCGTTAACAGGAAGGTTACCCATGATGACATCTGGCGAGTCCTCTGCCTGAGCTGCGTTCAACAAGTTGACCTTGGCGTGCTTGGGGTTATGCTTGACCACGGCTGTACTTGCCGATCTCACAGGAGGAGGAGGAGGGAGACGCCTCTGATTGAAGCATTTGTTGGCATAGTGACCCTTCTGTTGGCACTTGTTGCACGTGACCTCAGAAAGCGGACGGTGATACAGAGCACTTGATCTTGGATCTTGAGACGAAGTCTTGTTCTGAAAGCCAGGGTTGGGTGGGTGGGAAGATCCACTGCCACCTTTGCTCTTCTGCTGATAAGGCTGACGGAACGGAGGAGGAGGAAGCCAATACTTCTGCTGCTTAGCCACTTGAGTTGAGGAAGAAGGAGTAGCATCTTTGACTCGCTTCTTGGAAGCATCACACTTCAGTTGAGCAGTCTCTTGCTTCATTGCCATGTTGTAAAACTCATTGTACCTCTTGGGCTCAAAGAGAACGAGAGCTAGCTGGATTTCTTCTCTAAGACCACCCCTGAACTGGTATATCATGCTCTTCTCGTCAGGGACGTCCTGCTTAGCAAATCGGGCGAGCTTCTGAAACATCTTGTTGTACTCGTAAACAGACAGAGAGCCTTGCTTCAGGTTGTGGAATTCCTCATGCTTGCTTTCAACCACGCTCTGAGGAATATGATGAGCTTTGAAGTCTTGACGGAATTCATCCCAGGTAATCACACGACCTCCTCTGGAATCTTTGTACTGCTGAAATCACTCTGCAGCTTGGTCTTTGAGTTGGAAGGAAGCGAACTTGACAAAGTCCTCAGGCCTGACGTTACTGCACTCGAAATGCTTGCATATGTCCACGAGCCAATCATCAGCATCTATTTCCTCAACACAATTGCTGAAGGTCTTTGGCTGGTTAGCAAGGAACTGGCTGAGTGTAGCAAAGTGATTCTGATTGTTGCCTTGGCCCTGGTTCCCTTGATTGCGCTCTTGAAGAAGTTGCATGATCAGCTGCATGTTTGCATTGGTAGTGGCCATCACAGCTTGCCATGCCTCCGGAGGTGGAGGTGGTGGTGGCGAATCAGGATTCGGAGTCGTGCGCGTTGGAGGAGCCATCCTGAAGAGGTTGACATCCATTAGCACATTGACAGATAATTATTGAAGCTGAATCAAACGAGTTGAAATTGCAACATAAAGTCTTCACATCCGAACCAAATGAACGAATGCATTCCAATCGAAATGGTCACATATCCATAAATTGAGAAGCCACTTAGAATTGAGGTAGAAGAAAAAAAACAACAAGGTACAGAACAAGAATGAATACTTGGTGAGGATCACCCAATATCAAACCAAATATCCTCGGAAGAAGGACTAGAGCTACAAGAATTCCCACCTATGAAACTCCCGAACCTTTCCGGTTATGCAATCAGGTGTTGGGGATACAGGGGAAGCATAATATCTCACCCAAATCTAGCAAATCCTACATCCAGCTGTATCCATCCTTCAACACATAACCGAGAAAAAACTTCGGAAATCATCTACCTCAACCTTCGAAAAGCATCCGTTATACGAGTTATGGCAATACTCCCGAACTCCCACCCCAGTACTGGGTGGCGTCGAGGTTATCTCACCGACAACTGCATAAAAGAGATTTTCGATGTCAGCGAAACTCAGGTATTCCAGAATCTCAACGATAAAATTGTGACGACAACACCTCGGAGCTCAACTCCCCGGGACACTGCCACAACCCCTAAATGACAGGAGGCACCAAGAACAATGTTCTCATCACAAATCGATCGGAACGATTCCAAGATACCCGCGTGATCCTAAATTTTTTTAGTGAAATTTGAGAAGAGAAGAGTCAAAACTCTACGTCAGGATGCCTTACCAGAGCGATGAAGGGACTGGGGAGTAAAAAGAATTCCTAAACTCTCCGATATATAATTCCTAAATGACTCAAAACATTTTTCTAGACTCAACAACGCCAACGATTCGATCAAGCAGGGGGCTCCTAAGGTCGGGGAAGGCTCTGATTACCAACTTGTAACGCCCTCGATGCGGCTATATCTCCTACGTGTTGAAGCATGACTTAGAGGCATAACTGCATTGAAAGCAATGTCGCAAGTAAGGTAATCTTCACAACAACCCATGTAAATATATAAAATGGGAAAGGATACATAGTTGGCTTACACTGTCCACGTCACACAAATACATGAATAACATTACAATCATCCAATACACTCATGGTCCGACTACGGTACCAAAATAAAAGATCAACCCCAACATGCGACACGGTCCCCGATCGCCCCAACTGGGCACCACTATTGATCATCTGGGAAAGACACATAGTAACGGCGAGAGTCTTCATCGAACTCCCACTTGAGCTCAAGCGCATCGTCTGGAACGTTATCATCGGTCCCTGCATCTGGTTTTGGAAGTAAACTGTGAGTCACGGGGACTCAGCAATCTCGCACCCTCACGATCAAGACTATTTAAGCTTATAGGTAAGGCAAGGTAATATGTGGATCTGCGGCAAGCGACTAGCAAATATGGTGGCTAACCTGTTCGCAAAAGAGAGCGAGAAGAGAAGGCAAAGCACGAATGAAAAACTATGATCAAGAAGTGATCCTATAGCAACCTACGACAAGCATTACTCCAACACCGTGTTCACTTCCCGGACTCCGCCGAGAAGAGACCATCATGGTAACACACGCGGTTGATTCATTTTAATTTAAGTTAAGTTTCATGTTATCTACAACCGGACATTAACAAATTCCCATCTGCCCATAACCGCGGGCACGACTTTCGAAAGTTCAAATCTCTGCAAGGGAGTCCCAACTTAGCCCATCACAAGCTCTCACGGTCAAAGAAGGATATTCCTTCTCCCGAGACATTCCGATCAGACTCGGCATCTCGGTTTTACAAGACATCCTCGACAATGGTAAAACAAGTCCAGCAACACCGTCCGAATGTGCCGACAAATCCTGATAGGAGCTGCACATATCTCGTTCTCAGGGCACACTCAGATGAACACTACATACAACTAAAACCAACCCTCAAGTTTCCCCGAGGTGGCGCCGCAAGTGGCTCTGTTTGGACCAACACTCAGAGGAGCACTGGCCCGGGGGGGGGGGTTAAATAAGATGACCCTTGGGCTCCGGAAACCCAAGGGAAAAAGAGGCTAGGTGGCAAATGGTAAAACCAAGGTTGGGCATTGTTGGAGGAGTTTTATTCAAGGCGAACTGTCAAGGGGTTCCCATTATAACCCAACCGCGTAAGGAACGCAAAATCCGGGAACATAACACCGATATGACGGAAAACTAGGGCGACAAGAGTGGAACAAAACACTAGGCAAAAGGCCGAGCCTTCCACCATTTACCAAGTATATAGGTGCAATAAGATAACAAGATAATATAGTGATATACCAACAATAAACAATGTTCCAACAAGGAATGATCTCCAATCTTCACCTGCAACTAGCAACGCTATAAGAGGGGCCGAGCAAAGCAGTAACATAGCCAATCAATGGTTTGCTAGGACATGGTGGGTTATAGGTTTGACATGGCAATTTTGGAGGCATGATAATCAAGTGGTAGGCATTGTAGCATAGGCATAACAAAAGAGCGAGCATCTAGCAAGCAAAGATAGAAGTGATTTCGAGGGTATGATCATCTTGCCTGCAAAGTTGTCAGAGTTGACTTGATCCTCGTAAGCAAACTCAACGGGCTCCTCATTCGCGAACTCGTCTCCCGGCTCTACCCAAACAAGACAAACAAGCAAAAGGAACACAATCAACCACGTGCAATGCTCAAACAACATGAAGCAAACATGGTATGCTATGCGGGATGCGATATGTGATGCATATGCAAGACTTGACAAGGAATGATTGAACCTGGCCTCAACTTGGAAATCGAAGAGTGCCACTGGAAAGGTGAGGTGATTTCGGTTGAAATCGATATAAAGATCACCGGAATCGGATGCACGGTTTGGAAATGGCAAGCAAAACAAATATGGCACCGGTCTGCGATAATCAGCAAGTGACCAACTAAATGCATCAAGATAAATATGCTACAGCACTCAAACATGACAACAAAATACATGGCAGGGATCCACTCATGATGCTTGACAAAATATGAACACTGAGCTACGGCTAATTCATCCACTAACAGGTTCAAACAAGCATGGCAAAAGTGCAAACGGTAACATGTTTCAGACTTAGTGAAATTAACACAAGTCTGGAATTTAACATCAGGAAGCACACTTTAGAGCATGAAAACTACATGCTACAGGAACTTAACATGGCAAAGTAAGGCATGGCATGAAGCTACTCAAAACACTTAACAAAAGTCCCTTAGTGACCTTGAGCCAAAAGGGATCAGAAAATACAACTGCAAGCATGTGAACATGCCAAAAACATAAACAGATCTCAGACTTAGCGAAAAAACTGGAGCATGCAAATCAGTTAGCGAGTAGGCATGTTTACGAGCTCGATGCACTCACTAAAGAGCATGGCATGACAAACTAAGTATACACCCATCAAGAATACATGGCATAGAAGCTAGACATGGCAAGAACAATAACATAGCATGCACGGATCAATAGCAACATCATCGGCAAAATCGCTAATAAGTCAACAATCTGCCAGGATTCACAAAATAGCAAAAGTAGAGCTCGATTGACTCATGCTAGGGTGCTCCATAAATGCAAAAAAAGACATGGATGGATAGAGCACCACAATGTTAACAAAATATCCTTACTGATCATCCTCAAAAGAGGCACGGATCACTAGGAAACAACATGAACATATGGCATAACGACAAAAACAGAACAAGGACTTTGTGAAATTCTAAGTCCCTGAAATCAGCATTACCGATTACGCTACTTTGCAAGCTTGTGCTAGTCACCACACATATCACAAAAATACATGGTAAACACCTCTGTAAAGATGGCATGACATACAACAAAACTCATGTAGAGCTCAGGAGCATATCATGCACACATTAAACATGGAAAAAAATGACAAATAGCTATTTGATGCAGCAGATCTGACAAATTTATCACATAGCCCTCTTCCAACAGCACTTCGGGCATCAAGATGAGCTAAAATGAAAATGATGCAATGAGATGAAATGATGTACTCTTTGAGACAAACATTTGGATATGCCACACGCGCAAATCGGAGCTACGGATGCAGAGTTACGACATGCCAAAGTTTGCAAAAAGATTAGGGTTCGGGGAAGAAGTCAACCGCTAGGGTTTTAGATCTGAGATCCAGATCCGAGCACACTGTAGCTGCACAGCCGCCGAGGTTCGCCGGGGAAGTAGAACACGATGGCCGGAGTTGGCAAGGTCGCCGGAGGAAGATGGCGTCGCCGGCGACGAGGTTGTGCTGGGCGGTGGAGGTGGCCGGCGTGGAGCACGGCGGACGGCGCGGGAGGAGGTGGCGGCGCGGGGGTGGAGCACGGCGTCAGCGGGGCGGCGCGGTTGGCAAGGAGGCTCTCCGCGGGGATCTCGCCGGCGGCGAGGTCGAGCGGCGGCGCGACAGTGTACTCGGGCGGCACGGAGAGGATGGAGGGCGGCGGCAGGCGTGGGCTCTCGGGGGCCCTCCCTGGGCCGGGCGGGCCGGCGCGGCGGGAGCCCCGGCGGGATACGTGGCGAGCCCTCAGTGGCGCGGGGCGGCGTCCGGCGCGAGAACGGACATGTCCGGCGTGCTGCGGGGAAAATGGCTAGGGTTAGGAAGGAGGGGATCCGAGAATTTTTGGGGAGAGACCTTTTTATAGGTAGGAGGAGCTAGGAGGCTCCAAATTGAGCATGGTTTTCGGCCACGCGATCATGATCGAACGCTCTAGATGATGGAGAGGGTTTAGGTGGGTTTTGGGCCAAATTGGAAGGGTGTTGGGCTGCAACACAAACAAGGCCTTCTCGGTCCCTCGGGTAACCGTTGGAGTATCGAACGAAGTCCAAATGGCATGAAACTTGACAGGCAGTCTACCGGTAGTAAACTAAGGCCGCATGGAAAGTCTCGGTCCAATCCAGAAATGTTTAACCCCCCCACACGAAAGGAGGTAGAAAGGACCACCGGAGGAGATAGGAGCGCCGGAATGCAAAACGGACAACGGGGAAAGCTCAGATGCATGAGACGAACACGTATGCAAATGCAATGCACATGATGACATGATATGAGATGCATGACAAAGGCAACAACACACAGAGACAAAAACCCAAATCCGAGGAAAATAAAATAACTTAGTGGCGGAAACGGCAAGAGTTGGGATACATATAAGGTAAATTACATCCGGGGTGTTACACCTTTCTTCCTCAGCATCTTGGTCCTGCACTCCGTTGGGCATTGAGTACATGTCAATGAGGGCCTGAAAGGACAATGATCAAAGGAAATTCAATCGACCATAAACAAGATGTCACTCGGTGAATCGAAAAGATAGTCGATAAGATAGAATTATACCTGCTCCGGCTGGTGCAAGTTGTCGAATGGAATCACCCTCCTAGATCCCCGAGGCTTGTCTTTGTTGCTGGTGATCCCCATCAACCACTTCTCCAAGGTGTCCTCGCTGACATCCTCCGGGTGGATTCGAGTGGAATCCTCGAGCCCAGAATACATCCACATCGGATGATCGCGCGCCTAAAGAGGTTGGATGCATCGACCGAGAAAGACCTCCAGCAGGTACATCCCGGTCACCCCATCGCGGACAAGCTGGACGACCCGCTCGACCAGCACCTTGACCTGCGCCTTCTCTTTTGGAACTACCTTCAGGGGGGAGGGCTTCTCCAATCAAGCCAAAGAAAAAGGAGGAAGTCCAGTCGACTGGCCGGGGGTCGGCTGATCCTTGCAGTAGAACCAAGTCGACTGCCAGCCCCAGACCGAGTCGGGAAGAATCATGGCTGGGAAAGTACTCTTGCTCCTCATCTGGATCCCAGACCCCCGCACATCTGGATCACTTGTGTCCTCTCGTCACTCGACTTGGCCTTTTTGACCAACTGGGATCGGCAGGTGAAGATGTGTTTGAAAAGGCCCCAGTGCGGTCGACAACTCAAGAAGTTTTCGCACATCGATACAAAAGCGGTCAGATATACTATAGTGTTTGGGGTGAAATGGTGGAGTTGGGCCCCAAAGAAGTTCAAAAAACCCCGGAAGAAAGGATGGGGGGCAGTGAGAATCCGCGATCTACGTGAGTGGCGAGGAGAACACACTCACCCTCCCTCGGCTGCGGCTCGGTTTCATCCCCCGGGAGCCGTGTTGACTTGTGGGGGATTAGTCCCCCTCCACCAGGTCGTCGAGGTCGTCCTGGGTGATTGTCGAGCGGATCCAGTCGCCCTGGATCCAGCCCGCCGGCAGGCCGGATCTCGACGAGGATCCGCCCCGGCTGGTCCGCTTGCCCTTCGCCTTCGCTGTCGCCTTCTTCGCGCGTTCCAGCGCCACCGTCCTCTCCTTCCCCATGGCGGTGGGTCGAGCTCAAGTAAAGGTCCGGCGATGAGGGCGGAAGCGAGCATGGCGGAGAGATTGAGAGAAGAAGAGAGAATGGGAGCGCACGGGGCAGAGGCCTGGTCCGAGGCCTTTTATAAGGTCGTCATCCGAGTGACTAACGGGTGGACCCAGGCGATCTAAACAAATCCCGCAACAGTCGCGCGTGCAATATGTGGTGAAAAAGGTGGCGCGGGGATTGAGGAGACTTGCCTAATCCATCCTGATAACCTCGTTTCCGTCCATTTGGCGCGCTTCCCAAAATTCGAATCCCGCAAGATCCGCGGAGAGCAGAACAACCTGTCAGACTGAAGACAAACATCCTCTGCATCATCATTCGGAATTCTACCGTGAAAATTCACTCGACAAAAACCAAGAATGGACCACGGCGACTGAGAAAGGAGTCGACGTCGTCACCTCAACTCATTGTTCCAGAACAGGATATACTCATAACACAAAGAATGGGTCGAAAGTGTTCCCAACTCCTTCCCCACTCAAACCCTGATCCATTCGGGGGCTAATGATGAAGCTATGTACCTAGGGTAGGGTCATGGACCTGTCCGACATACCGCCCCTCCCAAGGACTTCTCTGCAAAGAATCAGAAGTAGTCGAAGAGAAACCATCGTCCACTCGACCATGAAAATGCGCTCACTCGACCACCAGAAGATGAGAAACTCTCCACTCTGCAACGGTCAAGACTTAAACCATAGCTTTATGGGCATTTATAACACTTTACTGCAGGTGTTACCAGTAACGCCCCTCCTTTATGAACATTGAACCCTGTGTAACGGAGGGGAGCTGGGGTCCTGGCGCACTCTATATAAGCCACCCTCCTCCTCTGGGATAGGGGTTCGCACTTTTGTAAACACACACTCATATAATCCAGTCGACTGCCTCAGGGCACCGAGACGTAGGGCTGTTACTTCCTCTGAGAAGGGCCTGAACTCGTAAAACGCATGCGTACAACTCCTCCATAGCTAGGATCTTGCCTCCTCATACTTACCCCCCATTCTACTGTTAGTCTTAGATCCACGACAACAGCTCCACCCCATTACCCTATCCTACCCATAAGCGTAAATAGTCTTGATCTCACGGGTGTGAGATTGCCGAGTCCTCGTGACTCACAGATACTTCCAAACAGTTGCAGGTGCCGACGATACCAGTGCAGGTGACGCAACCTAGCTCAAGTGAGAGCTCGATGAGGACCTCGGTCGTTGTTATGTGCCTTTACGGGTGATCAGTAGTGGAGCCCAGTTGGGACGATCGGGGATCTAGCATTTTGGGGTTGTCTTATTTTATTTTGGTTCCATAGTCGAACCTTGATTGTACTCTGGATGATATATGTTTAACTTGTTATTTGTGTGAAGTGGCGATTGTAAGCCAACTCTTTATCCCTTTCTTATTCAGTACATGGGATTGTGTGAAGATTACCCCTCTTGCGACAAAACCATCATGCGGTTATGCCTCTAAGTTGTGCCTCGACACGTGGGAGATATAGCCGCATCGTGGGCGTTACAAGTTTGTAATCAGAGCCATCCCCGACTTAGGAGCCCCCTGCTTGATCGAATCATTGACGTTGTTGAGTCTACAACAAAATGTTTTGAGTCTTAGGATTATATATATCGGAGAGTAGGATTCTTTTTACTCCTCAGTCACTTCGTCGCTCTGGTGAGGCCTCCTGATGTAGAAGTTTTGACTTTCCTCTCCTCAAATTTCACTAAAATAAATTTAGGATCACACGGGTATCTTGGAATCGTTCCAATAGTCTTGTGACGAGAACATTGTTCTTGGTGCCTCCTGACATTTAGGGGTTGTGGCAGTGTCCCGGGGAGTTGATCTCCGAGGTGTTGTCATCACAATTTTATCATTGTAGTTCTGGAATACTTGAGTTCGCTGACATTGAAAATCTCTTTTATGCAGTTTTTGGTGAGATAACCTCGGCACCACCCAGTACTGGGGCGGGAGTTCGGGAGTATTGCCATAACTCGTATAACATATGCTTTTCGAAGGTTGAGGTACACGATTTCTGAAGGTTTCTTGGTCATGTGTTGAAGGATGGATACAACTAGATGTAGGGATTGTTAGTTTGGGTGAGATATTATGATTCCCCTATATCCCCAACACCTGATTGCATAACCAGAAAGTTTTGGGAGTTTTATAGGTGGGAATTCAAGTAGCTCCTAGAAAATCTTTCCGACAAATGCATGATATGGGATTGGGTAAATCTCTATCACATGTATTTGTTCCGGCTTATTCTGCAAGCCAAACCTTTGTTTTGTTTTCAGTTGTGGTATTCGAGTTGCTTCAATGTCAAGTGTTGATTCCATACCTTTTCCAAGTGGTGTTCTCATATTTCTATGTGGATGCTAATCCTTTCTAGATCATCAAGGTTGTCTTTTCAATTCTTTCCAACCGGTGTGTGTTTCATCCGTCCCCAAGTTGCCTTTGTTTTTCCCGCCCACCCACCCCTTGTTTCTTCAAGGACTCGGATTTATTAATCAAGTATCCATTTTATGGATGGGAAGTCTCTCCATTCTTTTCCGTCAATGTTCTTATCCGATGATTCTCAGGAAGATGCTAAGGAAGCTTCAAGTTCATCACTCTTCACTCGTTTTCTTCTCCGGTGGATTCAATTCAAGCTTTCGGTGTTGATCATGTCCCTTTTCCTCTTTTCAAATGCTTTCTCATGCCGGTGTATCTCCTAATCTTTCACTTTTCGCTATTCAAGGGTTCCGGAGTGTTGAAGAGCTCTTAGAAGATTCACGTTTCCATTCTCAACCCCTTCAAGGTATTTTGAGTTTGTTATCTCATTCAAGCCATTTAATTCAACCGGTGCAATCCCCCTTTCAAGTAATCGTTCAACGGTGTTTCTCTTGAGTGGGCCCTAACCCACATGTCTTTTCCCAGGATCTTACTTGACTCTTCTATTTTCCCGGAGTTACTCTAAATTCTTCTCCAAGTTTGACATAAGAATGAATTATCACTAGTCAAATGCTTTCTCCAAGATCTTTCAAATTCTTTTCATCGTTGGATCAACCTTTCTATTTTTCATTCTAGAGTGCCTCAACAATTCATGGTGGTGTTTCTCATCGTCATTCTCGGAGTTTGAAGACCAAAGAAGAGTTTTCCTCCAAATCTTATCCGTTCTCTCAAAGATTCGTGATTCTAGCTTGATGCCATCCTCTCATAATTGTTTTCGATTGTGAGAATTCTTTTCACCCATCCGGAGCATTTCATGAGTTGTTTCCATTTCTTTCCTCTGAAGTCCATCTTTTCAAATATTACTCATTCTCAGCTTTCAGCTCTCGTTCTCCAAATCTTACTGGTGCATCATTCAAGTATCCTCTAATCAGTTCATGATCTCTTCATTCCCATGTATCTAAATTCCCTCAAGTATCTTCATTCGCTTTCATATTTTCCTGGTGAATTGCGCCTTTGCTACTTTCATTTTCAATTATTACGGTGGTTTGTTCAAGATTCCTCTTCCTTTGTTACCGTATCAATTCATTCGTTCTTCCCAAATCCTACTAGTGGTTCGTCGAAGACCTTCCCAAGTTGAGCAATATCTCTCTTCAATCCTTTTTCAATGATAATAAGTAGTATGCCATATCTGTTGCTTGTCATCAATTTAAATTGGTGAAGGATACACATAACGTAATTCTTATTATTGTTTCATCCAAGGGATCTAATTTCTTCATTCCAGAGTTGTTCATCATGTCACATTCTTGGTTCGAGATGCTTCATCTTTTCTTTTTTGGAGTTCCAAGTTTTCCGCATTATCTCGTCGCGAAGATCCATCTAAATCATCGCAAGGCTTCACCTTATGTTCTCAACTTCTCTTTCTTTCTATCATCCTTTTATTACCGGAGTTCTTCATGGAGGCTCTACATGGTAGTTCGTCAAGGGTTCTTTGCATTCTTCTATTGTTCTTCAATATTTCTCTTGAAATTATGATCCGCCAAGCTGTGCCCGTGGTAATGTGGTAGATGTGAATTTGTTAATGTCCGATTATAGAGAACTTCACACTTGACTTAATTAAAATGCATCAACCGTGTGTGTAGCCGTGATGGTCTCTTTTCGGCGAAGTCTGGGAAGTGAACACGGTTCTTGTGTTATGGTTGTGCGTAAGTAGTTTCAGGATCACTTCTTGATCACTTCTTGATCACTTCTAGCTTCATGACCGTTGCATTGCTTCTCTTCTCGCTCTTATTTGCGTATGTTAGCCACCATATTTTCTTAGTGCTTGCTGCAACTCCACCCCATTACCCTATCCTACCCATAAGCTTAAATAGTCTTGATCTCGCGGGTGTGAGATTGTTGAGTCATTGTGACTCATAGATACTTCCAAACAGTTGTAGGTGCCGACGATACCAGTGCAGGTGACGCAACCGAGCTCAAGTGAGAGCTTGATGAAGACCTTGGTCGTTGTTATGTGTCTTTCCAGATGATCAGTAGTGGAGCCCAGTTGGGACGATCGGGGATCTAGCATTTGGGGTTGTCTTCTTTTATTTTGGTTCCGTAGTCGGACCTTGATTGTACTCTGGATGATGTATGCTTAACTTGTTATTTGTGTGAAGTGGCGATTGTAAGCCAACTATTTATCCCTTTCTTATTCGGTACATGGGATTGTGTGAAGATTACCCCTCTTGCGACAAAACCACCATGCGGTTATGCCTCTAAGTCGTGCCTCGACACGTGGGAGATATAGCCGCATCATGGGTGTTATAGACGGTAGCATTATAAGATGAACCCTCACTAAATTTCAAGGTACAAGTGTTCTCCCTGAGTATGCACCGTTGCGACAGTTCGTCGTGCCGAGACACCACGTGATGATCGGGTGTGATAAGCTCTACGTTCACATACAACGGGTGCAAGCCAGTTTTGCACATGCAGAATACTCGGGTTAAACTTGACGAGCCTAGAATATGCAGATATGGCCTTGGAACACTGATACCAAAAGGTCGAACGTGAATCGTATAGTAGATATGATCATCATAGTGATGTTCACCATTGAAAGGTGCTCCATCTCACATGATGATCGGACATGGTTTAGTTGATTTGGATCACGTGATCATTTAGATGACTAGAGGGATGTCTATCTAAGTGGGAGTTCTTAAGTAATATGATTAATTGAACTTTAAATTTATCATGAACTTAGTCCTGATAGTATTTGCATATCTATGTTGTAGATCAATAGCTCGCTTATAGCTTCCCTGTTTTATTTTGATATGTTCCTAGAGAAAAGTAAGTTGAAAGATGATAGTAGCAATGATGCGGACTAGGTCCGTGATCTGAGGATTATCCTCATTGCTGCATAGAACAATTATGTCCTTGATGCACCGCTAGGTGACAGACCTATTGCAGGAGCATATACACACATTATGAACGTTTGGCAAAGCTCGGTATGATGACTACTTGATAGTTTAGTGCACCATGCTTTACGGCTTAGAACCGGGACTTAAAAAATGTTTTGAAATGTTACAGAGCATATGAGATGTTCCAAGAGCTGAAATTGGTATTTCAGACTCATGCCCGAGTCGAGAGGTATGAGACCTCTGACAAGTACTTTGCCTACAAGATGGAGGAGAATAGCTCAACCAGTGAGCATGTGCTCAGATTGTCTGGGTACTACAATTTCTTGAATCAAGTGGGAGTTAATCTTCCAAATAAGATAGTAATTGACAAAGTTCTCTAGTCACTATCACCAAGTTACAAGAACTTAGTGATGAACTATAATATGCAAGGGATGACGAAAGTAATTCCCAAGCTCTTCGCGATGCTGAAATCGGCGAAGGTAGAAATCAAGAAATAGCATCAAGTGTTGATGGTTAACAAGACCACTAGTTTCAAGAAAAGGGCAAAGGGAAAGAAATAGGAACTTCAAAGAAGAATAGCAAGCAAGTTGCTGCTCCCATGAAGAAGCCCAAAGCTAGACCCAAGCCTGGAACTGAGTGCTTCTACTGCAAAGGAAATGGTCACTAGAAGTGGAACTGCCCTAGATACTTGGAGGATAAGAAGGATGGCAAAGTGAACAAAAGTATATTTGATATACATGTTATTGATGTGTACTTTACTAGTGTTTATAGCAACCCCTAAGTATTTGATACTGGTTCAGTTGCTAACAGTAGTAACTCGAAACGGGAGTTGCAAAATAAATAGAGACTAGTTAAGGGTGAGGTGATGATGTGAGTTGGAAGTGATTCCAAGGTTGATAAGATCATCATCGCACACTCCCTTTACCTTCTGGATTAGTGTTGAACCTAAAATAAATGTTATTTGGTGTTTGCGTTGAGCATAATATATATGATTGGATCATGTTTATTGCAATACGGTTATTCATTTAAGACAAAGAATAATTGTTATTCTGTTTACATGAATAAAACCTTCTGAGGTCATACACCCAAGGTGAATGGTTTATTGAATCTCGATCGTAGTGATACACATATTCATAATATTTAAACCAAAATATGCAAAGTTAATAATGATAGTGCAACTTATATGTGGCACTGCCGTTTAGGTCATATTGGTGTAAAGCGCATGAAGAAACTCCATGCTGATGGGCTTTTGGAATCACTTGATTATGAATCATTTGATACTTGCGAACCATGCCTCATGGGCAAGATGACTGAAACTCCATTCTCCGGAACAATGGAGCAAGCAACTGACTTATTGGAAATAATACATACTGATGTATGCAATCTGATGAGTGTTGAGGCTCGCGGCGCGTATCGTTATTTTCTGACCTTCACAGATGATTTGAGCAGATATGGGTATATCTACTTGATGAAACATAAGCCTGAAACATTTGAAAAGTTCAAAGAATTTCATAGTGAAGTGGAAAATCATCATAACAAGAAAATAAAGTTCCTGTGATCTGATCGTGGAGGAGAATATTTGAGTTACGAGTTTGGTCTTCATTTGAAACAATGCGGAATAGTTTCGTAACTCACGCCACCTGGAACACCACAACGTAATGGTGTGTCCGAACGTCATAACCATACTTTATTAGATATGGCGCGATCTATGATGTCTCTTACCGATTTATCACTATTGTTTTGGGGTTATGTATTAGAGACAGCTGCATTCACGTTAAATAGGGCACCATCTAAATCCGTTGAGATGACACATATGAACTGTGGTTTAGCAAGAAACCTAAGCTGTCGTTTCTTAAAATTTGGGGCTATGATGCTTATGTGAATAAGTTTCAACCTGATAAGCTCGAACCCAAATCGGAGAAATGCGTCTTCATAAGATACCCAAAGGAAATTGTTGGGTACACCTTCTATCACAGATCCGGAGGCAATATATTCGTTGTTAAGAATGGATCCTTTCTAGAGAAGAAGTTTCTCTCAAAAGAAGTGAGTGGGAGGAATGTAGAACTTGATGAGGTGATTGTACCTTCTCCCGAATTGGAAAGTATTTCATCACAGAAATCAGTTCTAGTGATTCCTACACCAATTAGTGAGGAAGTTAATGATGATGATCTTGAAACTGCAGATCAAGTTACTACTGAACCTCGTAGGTCAACCAAAATACGTTTCACACCAGAGTGGTACAGTAATCATGTTCTGGAGGTCATGTTACTTGACCATGACGAACCTACGAACTATGAGGAAGCGATGATGAGCCCAGATTCCGCGAAATGGCTTGAAGCCATGCAATCTGAGATGGGATCCATGTATTAGAACAAAGTATGGACTTTGATTGACTTGCCCGAAGATCGGTGAGCCATTGAGAATAAATGGATTTTCAAGAGGAAGACGGACGCTGATAGTAGTGTTACTATCTACAAAGCTCGAATTGTCGCAAAAAGGTTTTCGACAAGTTCAAGATGTTGACTGTGATGAGATTTTCTCACTCGTAGTGATGCTTAAGTCTGTCCAGATCATGTTAGCAATTGCCACATTTTATGAAATCTAGCAAATGGATGTCAAAACTGCATTCCTTAATGGATTTCTTAAATAAGAGTTGTATATGATGCAATAAGAAGGTTTTGTCAATCGTAAAGGTGCTAACAAAGTGTGCAAGCTCCAGCGATCCATCTATGGACTGGTGCAAGTATCTTGGAGTTGGAATATATGCTTTGATAAAGTGATCAAAGCATATGGTTTTATACAGACTTGCGGTGAAGCTTGTATTTACAAGAAAGTGAATGGGAGCACTACAACCTTTCTGATAAGTATATGTGAATGACATATTGTTGATCGAAAATGATGTAGAATTTTCTGGCAAGCATAAAGTAGTGTTTGGAAGGAGTTTTTCAATGAAAGACCTCAGTAAATTTGCTTACATATTGGGAATCAAGATCTATAGAGACGGATCCAGACGTTTGATAAGTTTTTCAATGAGTACATACCTTGACAAGTTTTTGAAGTAGTTCAAAATGGAACAGTCAAAGAAGGAGTTCTTGACTGTGTTGCAAGGTGTGAAGTTGAGTAAAGACTCAAAACCCGACCACAATAGAAAATAGAAATAGAATGAAAAAGTCATTCCCTATGCCTCAGTCATAGGTTCTATAAAGTATGCCATGCTGTGTACCAGACCTATTGTATACCTTAGCATGATTTCGGCAAGGGAGTACAATAGTGATATAGGAGTAGATCATTGGACATCGGTCAAAATTATCCTTAGAGGACTAAGGAAATATTTCTCGGTTATGGAGGTGATAAAAGAGTTCGTCGTAAAGAGTTATGTCGATGCAAGCTTTTGACACTGATCTAGATGACTCTAAGTATCGATCTAGATACATATTGAAAGTGGGAGCAATTAGCTAGAGTAGCTCCGTGCAGAGTATTGTAGACATAGAAATTTGCAAAATACATACGGATCTGAATGTTGCAGATCCGTAGACTAAGCTTCTCTCAAAAGCAAAACATGACCACTCTTTGGGTGTTAATCACATAGAGATGTGAACTAGATTATTGACCCTAGTAAACCCTTTGGGTATTAGTCACATGAAGATGTGAACTAATCACATAAAGATGTGAACTATTGGTGTGAAATCACATGCGATGTGAACTAGATTATTGACTCTAGTGCAAGTGGGAGACTGAAGGAAATATGCCCTAGAGGCAATAATAAAGTTGTTATTTATATTTCCTTATATCATGATAAATGTTTATTATTCATGCTAGAATTGTATTAACCAGAAACTTAGTACATGTGTGAATACATAGACAAACAGAGTGTCACTAGTATGCCTCTACTTGACTAGCTCGTTAATCAAAGATGGTTAAGTTTCCTAGCCATGGACAAAGAGTTGTCATTTGATGAACGGGATCACATCATTAGATAATGATGTGATTGACTTGACCCATCCGTTAGCTTAGCACTTTGATCGTTTAGTTTACTGCTATTGCTTTCTCCATAACTTATACATGTTCCTATGACTATGAGATTATGCAACTCCCGAATACCGGAGGAACACTTAGAGTGCTATCAAATGTCACAAAGTAACTGGGTGACTATAAAGATGCTCTACAGGTGTCTCCTATGGTTTTTGTTGAGTTGGCATAGATCGAGATTAGGATTTGTCACTCCAAGTATCGGAGAGGTATCTCTAGGCCCTCTCGATAATGTACATCACTATAAGCCTAGCAAGCAATGTAACTAATGAGTTAGTTACGAGATGTAGCATTACAGAACGAGTAAAGAGACTTGCTGGTACCAAGATGGAACTAGGTATGATGATACCGACAATTGACTCTTGGGCAAGTAACATACCGATGACAAAGGGAACAACGTATGTTGTTATGCTTTGTAGAATATGTAGGAACCAATATGAGCATCCAGGTTCCGCTATTGGTTATTGACCGGAGATGAGTCTTGGTCATGTCTACATAGTTCTCGAACCCGTAGGGTCCGCACGCTTAACATTCGGTGACGGTCGGTATTATGAGTTTATGTGTTTTGATGTGACGAAGGTAGTTTGGAGTCCCGGTATGATCACGGACATGACGAGGAGTCTCGAAATGGTCGAGACATAAAGATAGATATATTGGATGACTATGTTTGGACATCGGAATGGTTCCGGGTGAGTTCGGGCATTTACCGGAGTACCGGGAGGTTACCGGAACCGCCCGGGGAGTGTATGGACCTTATTGGGCCTTAGTGGGAGAGAGGAGGCGGCCTAGGAGGGGGCGCCCCCCCAAGCCCAATCCGAAATGGGAGGGGGAGCCGGCCCCCCTTTCCTTCCTCCCTCTCTCCTACTCCTACTTGGAAAGGGGGAAGCCTACTCCCGATGGGAGTAGGACTCCCCTAGGGCGCGCCATAGAGTGTCGGCCCTCCCCCTCCTCCACTCCTTTATATACGAGGGACGGGGGTACCCCATAGAAACACAAGTTGACATTGTTTAGACGTGTGCGGTGCCCCCCTCCACCATAATCCACCTTGGTCATATCGTTGCAGTGCTTAGGCGAAGCCCTGTTCCGGTAGCTTCATCATCACCGTCATCACGCCGTCGTGCTGACGAAACTCTCCCTCGAAACTAAGCTGGATCTAGAGTTCGTGGGACGTCACCGAGCTAAACGTGTGCAGATCACGGACGTGTCATACCTTCGGTGCTAGGATCGGTCGGATCATGAAGACGTTCGACTACATCAACCGTGTTGTCATAACGCTTCCGGTTACGGTCTATGAGGGTACATGGACAACACTCTTCCCCTCTCGTTGCTATGCATCACCATGATAGATCTTGCGTGTGCGTAGGAAAATTGTTGAAATTACTGCGTTCCCCAACACTTTCATTGTCACAAAGCAAAAGAACATGTTTCACATATATCCCATAATCTTTAAGAGTTTGGGTCATCCAAAGTAATTGAGCACAACATGAACCGGCGGTAATGTATTCTGCTTCGGTGGTAGATAAGGATACCGAGTTTTGTTTCTTGGAGGACCAAGACACAAGAGATCTACCAAGAAATTGACAAGTACCCGAAGTGGACTTTCTATCAACCTTGTAACCGACATAGTCCGAATTGGAGTAGCCAACAAGATTAAAAGAAGATCTCTTAGGATAACTAATGCCAAAATTTGGTGTATGAATTAAGTATCTCACTATCCTTTTCACAACCTTAAGATGACATTCCTTGGGGCCGCTTGATATCGTGCACATATGCACACACTTAGCATAATATCGTGACGGGAGGCACATAGATATAACAATGAACCAATCATAGAGCAGTAAACCTTTTGGTCAACCAGTTTTCCATCCTTAGTCAAGTCAAGATGTCCACTAGTAGGCATGGGCGTTTTCATACCTTTGCTTTCTTGCATGTTGAACTTCTTGAATAAGTCCTTGGTATACTTTGTTTGAGACACAAAGATACCCTCCTTAGTTTGCTTGATTTGCAACCCAAGAAAGAACTTGAGTTCACTCATCATAGACATCTCAAACTTCTCCAACATTAGCTTCCCAAACTTTTCACTAAAATGAGGGTTAGTCGAACCAAATATGATATCATCAACATAAATTTGGCACATAAATAATTCTCCATTAACCCTTTTAGTAAAAAGAGTAGAATCAATTTTTCCAATCTCAAATTCTTTCTCAATAAGAAACTTGGTCAATCATTTATACCACGCTCTAGGAGCTTGTTTAAGACCATAAAGTGCTTTGTGAAGTTTGTAAACATGGTCGAGTTTCTTAGGATTAACAAAGCCGGGAGGTTGTTTGACATAAACTTCCTCCTCAATTTCACCATTTAAAAAGGCACTTTTAATGTCCATTTGATACAATGTGATATCATGATGATTGGCATAAGCAAGTAAGATGCGTATGGACTCAAGTCTAGCAACGGGGGCATATGTCTCACCATAGTCCATACCTTCGACCTGAGTGTAGCCTTGAGCGACGAGACGGGCCTTGTTGCATACAACTTGTCCATCTTCATCTTGCTTATTCTGAAACACCCATTTGGTACCAATGATGTTGTGGTTGTTGTCGGGCTTCTCAACCAATGTCCACACTTGGTTCCTCTCAAAATTGTGTAGCTCTTCGTGCATGGCCTTTATCCAATCCGAATCTTCTAGTGCTTCTTCAACCTTCATAGGTTCAATGCTAGAGATGAATGAATAATGTTCACAAAAGTTTGCCAAACGTGTTTTAGAGCGAGTGATTCTACTAGTTTGAATATCGTTGAAGATTTGTTCGACGGGATGGTCTCTTGAGACTCTTGCTCTAACTCGTGAGAGCTTTTGTTTGGGTCGGGGTGGAACATCTTCTTGATCATCCTTTTCTTCCTCTTGGCCTTCTTCGTTGTTGGTGTTGTTGTTATCTTGTGGAGGTGGAGAAGGAGGTTGATGAGGTTCATCTTGGTGTACATCCTCGCTTTCTTCATCCTGGCGTGTCCCACTTGTGGATGCCTCCGAGTCAACTCTTGATTCATCTTGTCGTGAGGTAGAAGCTTCCACTTGGACGGACGAGGTAATCTCCTTCACCTCCGTTGGACGGATCTTGCCAATAGACAAGTCTTGGATTGCTTCTAAAGGGTCTTTGTCCTCCTACATCAATTGGCAATTGCTCTACTTGCGAGCCGTTAGATTCATCAAACTTCACATCTACCGTCTCTTCAACCTTTTGAGTGAAATTGTTGTAGACACTGTAAGTGTGAGAGTTGGAGCCATAACCGAGTAGGAAACCCTCATGAGATTTAGGAGCAAATTTAGAATGACGATGCTTATCAAGAATATAGCACTTTTTGCCGAATACTCGAAGTATCCAACTTGGGGTTTGTTACCAGTGAGAAGTGATACGTCTCCAACGTATCTATAATTTCTGATTGCTCCATGCTATATTATCTACTATTTTGAATGTTTATGGGCTTTATTATACACTTTTATATCATTTTTGGGACTAACCTATTAACCCAGTGCCCAGTGCCAGTTTTTGTTTTTACCCTGTTTTAGGGTTTCGAAGAAAAGGAAAATCAAACGGAGTCCAATTGACCTGAAACTTCACAGAACTCATTTTTGGAAGGAAAGAAGCCCAGAAGACTTGGAGTGCACGTCGGGGGATCTGCGAGGAGCTCACGAGGCAGGGGGGGCACGCCCACCCCCCTGGGCGCGCCATCCACCCTCGTGAGCCCCTCGTGCCCCCCCTAACGTACTTCTTTCGCCTATATATCCCCATATACCCTAAAAACATCCGTGAGCACAATAGATCGGGAGTTCCGCCGCCAGAAGCCTCCGTAGCCACCGAAAACCAATCTAGACCCGTTTCGGCACCCTGCCGGAGGGGGAATCCTTCTCCGGTGGCCATCTTCATCATCCCGGTGCTCTCCATGACGAGGAGGGAGTAGTTCTCCCTCGGGGCTGAGGGTACGTACCAGTAGCTATGTGTTTGATCTCTCTATCTCTCGTGTTCTTGAGATGATACGATCTTGATGTATCGCGAGCTTTGCTATTATAGTTGGATCTTATGTTTCTCCTCCCCCTCTACTCTCTTGTAATGAATTGAGTTTCCCCTTTGAAGTAATCTTATCGGATTGAGTCTTTAAAGATTTGAGAACACTTGATGTATGTCTTGCCATGGATATCTGTGGTGACAATGGGATATCACGTGATTCACTTGATGTATGTTTTGGTTATCAACTTGCTGGTTCCACCCATGAACCTATGCATAGGGGTTGGCACACGTTTTCGTCGTGATTCTCCGGTAGAAACTTTGGGGCACTCTTTGAGGTTCTATGTGTTGGTTGAATAGATGAATCTGAGATTGTGTGACGCATATCGTATAATCGTACCCACGGATACTTGAGGTGACATTGGAGTATCTAAGTGACATTAGGGTTTTGGTTGATTTGTGTCTTAAGGTGTTATTCTAGTATGAACTCTAGGGCTGTTTGTGACACTTATAGGAATAGCCCAACGGATTGATTGGAAAGAATAACTTTGAGGTGGTTTCGTACCCTACCATAATCTCTTCGCTCGTTCTCCTCTATTAGTGACTTTGGAGTGACTCTTTGTTGCATGTTGAGGGATAGTTATGTGATCCAATTATGTTAGTATTGTTGAGGGAACTTACACTAGCGGAAGTATGAACCCTAGGCCTTGTTTCCTAGCATTCCAATACCGTTTATGCTCACTTTTATCATTAGTTACCTTGCTGTTTTTATATTTTCAGATTACAAAAACTATTATCTACTATCCATATACCACTTGTATCACCATCTCTTCGCTGAACTAGTGCACCTATACAGTTTACCATTGTATTGGGTGTGTTGGGGACACAAGAGACTCTTTGTTATTTGGTTGCAGGGTTGCTTGAGAGAGACCATCTTCATCCTACGCCTCCTACGGATTGATAAACCTTAGGTCATCCACTTGAGGGAAATTTGCTACTGTCCTACAAACCTCTGCACTTGGAGGCCCAACAATGTCTACAAGAAGAAGGTTGTGTAGTAGACATCAAGCTATTTTCTGGCGCCATTGCCGGGGAGGTGAGTGCTTGAAGGTATATCTTTAGATCTTGCAATCGAGTCTTTTAGTTTCTTGTTTTATCACTAGTTTAGTGTGACGCCCTCGATTCAATCGTACACTAATCATACACGCAAATGTGTATGATCAAGATCAAGGACTCACGGGAAGATATCACAACACAACTCTAGACACAAATTAAAATAATACAAGCTTTATATTACAAGCCAGGGGCCTCGAGGGCTCGAATACATAAGCTCGAATACACAAGAGTCAGCGGAAGCAACAATATCTGAGAACAGACATGAGTTAGACAAGTTTGCCTTAAGAAGGCTAGCACAAAAACAACAACGATCGAAAAGGCAAGGCCTCCTGCCTGGGAGCCTCCTAACTACTCGAAGTCGTCAGCGGCCGTCACGTAGTAGTAGTCACCCTCGGGGTAGCAGTAGTCATCAGTGGCGTCGTCTGGCTCCTGGGATCCGTCATCTGGTCGCAACAATCGGGTATGGGGAAAAGGAGGTAGCAAAGCAACCGTGAGTACTCATCCAAAGTACTCGCAAGACTTACATCAGATCTAAACTAAGTATGCATCTGTATCAAAGGAAAAGGGCTGTATCTGTGAACTAAACTGCAGAATGCCAGAAGGGAAGGGGAAAGCCTAGCCTATCAAAGACTAGCATCTTCTGGAAACCACCATCTTGCAGCAACAGGAGGGAGTAGAGTAGCATAAAGTAAAGTAGCAGTAATGTTATCAACCTCGGCCAGAGATCCTTTCTCGACTCCCTGCGAGAAAGCAATCCCAGAACCATACTATCCAGTTATCATCTCAATCCAATTCTCATCACCATGTCTCATCTCAAGTATCCAGTTCTAGTTGTATCATCGTGATACAACTCGAAGTGTCCGTTGCCGTAGGATAGGCTATCGATAGATTTTTTTCTTCCCTGCAGGGGTGCACCAACTTACCCACCACGCTCGATTAACTCCGGCCGGACACACTTTCCTGGGTCATGCCCGGCCTCGGTCAAACAATACGCCGCAACCCGACCTAGGCTTAATAGAGAGGTCAGCACGCCGGACTAAACCTATGGGCCCAAGGGGCATGGGCCATCTCCCAGGGAACTCCTGCACATTGCGTGGGCGGGCGGTGAGCAGACCTAGCTACCTCCTTCAGCAAGGCAGGTGCTTACGCAGTCCAACCCGGCGCGCGCCGCTCAGTCGCTAACGTCTATTAAACTTCGGCTGATGTATACGATACAGAACGCCCATACTATGCACATGTGATGGTTAGTGCTATCAGGCCAGAGGCCCCTCGGATCAAATATCCAAATTGTAGTGGATTAGGAACGCGCGGTAATGAGCAGAGACTCATGATCTATGTGACCCCGTCGCCCCGTCTCGAGTACTTGCGGCAAGGGCTAAGAATGCCCGACCACGCCTCGTAAGTATCTCGCGGGCACCTTCCAGGTCAACCCGACTCCACATCACTCGCTATTAAGCTCGCGCGGGTACCCCTCAGGTTCGACCCGTCTTTAGTAACATGGCTCAGTGTAAAGTCATAGTAATCATAGTAACTGTGTGTCTAACACCAAAGGGAAAACCCGAGGAATCACCCTCGGTGAATTCCACTCGATGTTGTCAACAAGGTGAACGTAAGAGGATCCACCCTCGAGGTTCACGCTTGAGGGGTTGCACGACAGAGCCGTACCGAAAGTGGTTAAGGAGGAAATCACCCTCGATGATCACGACCGAATAGCTACACTACAGAGATCTCATCAGGAGTGATGTCTGAGGTTCACCCTCGGCACTCGATAGTAACTCTATAGTGTCGTACAACTAGGGGGGGTGATGTGCGGTGTCGGGGCCTGGACGTCGATCACGTTGATCGAGTCATCGAATCATAAAGCGAGGCAACTGGGACAAGGTGGGGGTCACTGATGGATCACTAACCAACCTATACTAAGAAGTTTAAGATAAGTAGGTAAGGTATGAAAGCAGGTAACAACAACAGGCTATGCATCAGAGTAGGATCATACAGAAAGCAGTAGCAGTTCTAATGCAAGCATGAGAGGGAAGGAAATGGGCGATATCGGAATGCTCAAGGGGGTTTGCTTGCCTGGTTGCTCAGACAAGAAGGAGGGGTCGTCGGTGACGTAGTCGATCACAGTGGCAGCATCGGTGTCGGGGTCTACCAGAGAGAAGAGGGGGAAGAAACAGTAAATACAGAGCAAACAATGCATCACAAGGCATAACATGACGACGAGCAGAGCTAGGGTTACCCTAACATAGTACTACACGTTGCAGACGGAGGGGATAAACATCTGAGGATGAATTCCCGGCATTAGGCGTATTCCGGACAAATGAAAGAGAGGGGACGGTTCCATGTTCAGCATGCTAGGGGCATGTGACAAATGAACGGACCGCGTATTCGGATTCGTTGGATTTTTCTGAGCAACTTTCATATACAAAACATTTTCATCCGAGCTACGGTTTATTTTCTATGAATTTGCAAAGATTAAAGCATTTTCTAGAATTATTAACATCAACAGAAAGGAATTATGACATCAGCAGAGTGTCAGCATGACATCAGCAGGTCAACAGACCTGCTGACTGGTCAAACTAGCCAATGGGTCCCACCTGTCATTGGCAGTGGGCTAACAACAGTTCATTTTAATTTAAACAGAATAATTAGTGACTGGACCCCACTAGTCAGTGACACATTAGTTTAGCTAATTATGTTTATTTAGGAAAATGTTTAATTAGGTTAAAAAGGCGGGGGGGCCATGTGTCAGTGGCAGTAAAGTTGACTGGGTCAACTGGTCAACAGGCGGCCGGGGGCCCCACTGGCAGTGACCCAGGGGGTGGCCCCAGGTGTGCCAGCTCAGCGCGGCCGGCGGCTTGGCGCCGGTGACCTCCAGATGCGGCAGAGGGCTCGGGCCGGCGTCGGGAATCGTCTATAGGCGGTCGTTTCATGCGCACGAGGGTGCATTCGAACAAGCGAACGACGCCGCGTCGAATGGTAGTAGAGGCACGGCCGAACTTGGCCTGTAACGGCGGCGACGACGAGTACGGACGGCGGCGGCTTTCAGGCAGTCAACAAGGTGGAGCTACGGGCGTCGGCTCCGTGCTTTGCTGGGCTCGCCCGAACGAGCGGAGCGAGCTGCGCCCTCCTGTGGTGGAGGTGAGGCTGGAGGAGGCCCGTAGTGATGGCGACGAGCGGTGAGCTATGCGGCGGAGTTGAGCTCGGCCATGGCGGGCGTGGTGGCTAGGTGAGTGCGAGAGGCCAGGGGAGCGAGGGAAGGGAAAGAGGAGCTCACTTTGCGGCACGCACGGTGGCCCTCGGAGATTTAGTAGCAGCAGAGACGGCGCCGGAGACGAAGAAGATCGATGACAACCGGAGATGGGGACGAGGACGAACGGTGGCTGCGGTGCTTCCCAGCTCCACCTGAGGGCACCAGACGACGGAGTCGACCCTGGCGGAGCTTCACGAAAAGACGGCGGAGCGAGCCGGTGGTTGTGGCCGCGGTGACGACGGAGGACGGTGGCGACCGCGCTCGGATGGTGGCTCTGAGAAGGAGGCGAGGCGACGGAGCGAGCGGGGAGAGGGGATAGGGACTGGTGCTAGTGGGGGCGGCAGGGCAAGTGGGAGGGGAGAGGGGAGCCCGAGGCGTCGGGGGTCTTATCCCTCGTCGTCGACGGCGAGCTGGTTCGGCGGCGACGCGGGAGCGTGCGCCCACGATCGGTTGAACAGGGGGAGGGGAGAGAGACAGGGGAGGGGGAGTGGGCCACATGGCCTGTTGGGCCAGCTGACTCGGGTGGAGGGGTGGGCCGAGGCCCAGGGGAGGCCAGGGGCTCTGGCCCCTTCACCCTTTTTTTATTTGCTTTCCCTTTTTCTTTTCTTTTTTTTTGCTTTTCTGTTTTAGCCATTTTAGGCCACCTAGGCATTTTGCAAAAATGCTGGATCACCACCAATATTACCAGGAGAATATTTTACACATGATGACCATTTTAGTTTTCATGTTTGAGCATTTTGAATTCCACACAAAATTTGAATTTGAATTCAACTGGAAATTGAAAGAGAGAGGAGACAAAGATGATCAAGCACTTGTTTAGCAAAATAATTAACTGAAGCCCAGGGGTTACTGTAGCATCATTACACCGGGGTGTTACAACTCTCCTCCTCTAAAAGAAATTCTCATCCCGAGAATTAAGAGGTAGAAGGGAACAGGTCGGGGTACTCAACACGGAGGATATCCTCGCGTTCCCAAGTGGCTTCATCTTTAGAATGATTTGACCATTGCACCTTGAGGAACTTGGTAACCTTCTGGCGTGTTCGACGTTCAGCTTCTTCAAGAATGCAGATCGGATGCTCTTTGTATGTGAGATCGTCTTGCACTTCAATCAGTTCCGGATCCACCTCACGTTCCGGATCCTTGAAGCATCGACGAAGTTGCGACACGTGAAAGACATCATGGACGTGAGAGAACTGAGGTGGCAACTCCAATTGATAAGCAACCAATCCACGATGGGCCAGAATGCGGAAAGGACCAATGTAGCGCGGAGCTAGCTTGCCCTTGACTCCGAACTGATGAGTGCCTCTCAAAGGAGTGACACGCAGATAAGCTTGTTCACCAGGTTGATAAGTTGAACCCCAGTGTTTCCGGTCATAGTTGCTCTTCTGGCAGGACTGGGCCGCCTTGAGATTATCCCGGACAATGCGAACCTGCTCTTCAGCTTGTTGAATAATGTCTGGACCAATGAGCGTCCGTTCCCCAGTTTATGACCAATTCAGAGGGGTTCGGCACTTACGTCCATAAAGCACTTCAAAGGGTGCCATTTTCAAGCTGGCTTGATAGCTGTTGTTATAAGAGAACTCTGCATAAGGGAGAGATTCTTCCCACTTCTTACCGAAAGAAATAACACAAGCTCGAATCATGTCTTCAAGAATTTGATTAACTCGCTCGACTTGGCCTTGGGATTGGGGATGATAAGCAGTGCTCCAGGTAATATGAGTTCCCATTGCCTCTTGGAAACTATCCTAGAACTTTGAAGTGAATATACTGCCACGGTCTGAACTGATCTCCTTCGGAATGTCGTGGAGTGACACAATCCGAGAGATATACAAGTTTGCTAATTGACTAGAAGTGATGGTCTCCTTGACTGGCAGAAAGTGAGCAACCTTTGAGAATTGGTCGATGACGACAAATATAGCATCATTACCTTTCCGAGACTTGGGAAGGCCTGTGACGAAGTCCATCTGAATCTTATCCCACTTCCATTCAGGAATCGGAAGCGATTGTAGAAGTCCAGCTGGTTTCTGATGTTCTGCTTTGACGCGACGACAAACGTCACATTCTTCAATATATCGAGTAATGTCTTGCTTCATATTAGACCACCAGTACTTCTGACGGATGTCTAGATACATCTTGGTACTTCCTGGGTGAATACAGAGAGGGGTGTCATGCGCTTCTTTCATCACCTTCTCTGTCATAAGCTCAAATCGGGGTACGACAATGCGATCTCTGAAGTATAAGGTCCCATCTTCAGCAAGCGAGAAATCTCGGGATTTCTCTAAGGCAAGATCCTTTTTCATCATATCAACATGAGCATCTTTGGCTTGAGTAGACTTGATTGCTTTCAGAAGAGTTGGTTCCAAGACAAGGTTATTCAGAGAACCATGTGGAACTAGTTGAAGGTTCAGCTTGCACATCTCTTCATAAAGGCGGGGTTGGGCTTTGAAGACCATGTGATTGTTGCAATAAGACTTACGGCTCAGGGCATCGGCCATTACATTAGCCTTGCCAGGTGTATAAGATATACCGCAGTTGTAGTCAGCAATAGCTTCCATCCATCGCTGCTGATGGAGGTTCAGATCTGGCTGAGTAAACAGGTACTTCATACTCTGATGATCGGTGAAGATCTCGCAACGATTACCGAGAAGGTACTGTCGCAATAGCTTCAGTGCATAGATAACCGCAGCAAGCTCAAGGTCATGAACTGGGTAGTTCTCTTCATGAGAACGCACTTGACGAGAGGCATAAGCAATCACTCTGCGCTCTTGCATTAGGACACAACCTAATCCTTGACATGAAGCGTTGCAATAGATGACAAAGTCCTTGTGAGAATCAGGGGGAGCAAGCACTGGGGCAGATGTCAGCTTGTGTTTGAGTGCCTGGAAACTTTCCTGACATTTCTCTGTCCAATCGAACTTAACGCCTTTGTGAAGCAGATTGGTCAGTGGCTTGGCAATCTTGGAGAAGTTCTCGACAAAGCAACGACAATAGCTGGCAAGACCGAGAAAGCTTCTGACTTGCTTGACAGTCTTCGGAGGGGTCCAGTCAAGAATAGCCTGAACACGCTCTGGGTTGATGGCAATACCATCCTTGGAGATGACATGACCAAGGTAGGTGACTTCAGGAAGCCAGAATTCGCACTTGGAATACTTGGCATAAAGTTGATGTTCTCGAAGCTTCTCTAGAACAAGTCGAAGATGTTCAACATGTTCTTCTTTGTTCTTCGAATATACCAGAATATCATCCAGATAGACTACGATGTACTTGTCGAGGTAATCCATGAATATGTAGTTCATCAGACGAGAGAAAGTGGCTGGAGCATTGGTCAAGCCAAAAGACATGACGGTGTACTCGTAAGAACCATAACGAGTGACGAATGCGGTCTTTGGAATATCCTCTTCACGAACACGGATCTGGTGGTAACCCAACCTCAAGTCGAGTTTAGAGAATATTGATGAACCAGCCAGTTGATCATACAGATCATTGATCCGAGGAAGCGGATATTTGTTCTGAATTGTAGCTTGGTTGATAGGACGATGGTCTTGTACCAAACGATTCATTCCATCCTTCTTCTTCACAAATAGAGAAGGTGCTCCCCAAGCTGAGGAACTTGGACGAATGAAACCACTGCGAAGAGATTTGTCGATTTCCTCCTTAAGTTCAAGGAGTTCATGAGGCGGCATCTCGTAGGGTCGTTTGGCAATAGGAACGGTGCCTGGTTTCAAATCGATGACGAACTCGACAGCCCGGGCAGGACCTAGAAGTTCTTCTGGAAAAACATCTAGGAAGTCGCGAACAACTGGAATCTTTTCAATTCCCTCAAGAGGTGCTGCGTTCAATGCATTCAAGACATAAAGTCGTGCTTCAGCGTTTTGAACAAGTTGAGCATGGTAGCTTACTATCTCACCGGAAGGATGTAGGAGGTGAACGACTTTGGTGGCACAAACGATGGAGGCAGTATGTGCTTTCAACCATTCCATTCCTAGAATGAGGTCAATGTTGGAAGACTCCAGAATAATGGGAGAAACATGAAATTCCAACCCTTCAATTTCAACGGGGACGTCGCGACCAATCATGGTAGTTCGACACTGACCCGCAGGGGTGCGTACCACTATTGGGGTGTTCATGGGCTCGCATCGAATGTCGTGTGCATATGCAAAATTTTCTGACATGAATGAATGCGATGCTCCTGAATCAAAGAAAACAGATGCTGGTACTGAATTAACAAGGAGAGTACCCATCACAGTAGCAGGCTGGTCTTGAGCTTCATTCAGATCAACATGATTAGCCTGACCACGACCATACTGTCTGGCATTGTTGTTGTGGGGCTGGTTGTTACGGCCAGTTGAAGGCAAAGCCAGCTGGTTCTGATTCTGAGGGCAGTTCCTGGAATGATGGCCCGGAAGGCCACACTTGAAGCACAGACCATCATTGGGATTGGGAGTAGAAGCTTGGGGTGGTACAGCCCGAAGGGGCTGCCTCTGAGGTGGAGGAGGCAAACGAGGTGGGCCATAGGACTATCTTGGTGCAGGTGCAGTTGGACGATACATGTTGTGGGGAATCCATATCCGACGCTTCTGCGCTGACGGGCCCGAAGATGAGCCAGCGTCACGGCCGCGCCTAAGGGATCCCTGGTGTTCCTGAAGACCAGTCTCAACCTTAATAGCCTTGTTCACCAAGATGGCGAAGTCGGCAAAGTCATGAGCGAGCAATGCTAGCTTAATATCAGGGTGAAGTCCATCACGAAACTTTTCTTGCCTACGAGCATCAGTTGCAATGTCTTCTTCAGCATAACGAGACAAGTCCAGAAATTCCCGCTGATAAGCATCTACAGTATTGTTGCCTTGGGTGAGGTTGCGGAAATCTCACTTCTTCCTGTCCATGATTCCCTGAGGAATGAAGCGGGCACGGAAGGCATCTTGGAAATCCGGCCAAGTGATGACCGTTCCAGCAGGTAGGGTACGCCTGTGGCTGTCCCACCATTGAGCAGCAGGACCCTTCAGAAAGAAAGATGCAAAGGTGACATAGCTAGCAGGGACCACACTAGCAGACTCCATTTCATATGTGATGTCGCGGAGCCAGTCATCAGCATCAAGGGGTTGAGTTGAGCTACGATAAATAGTTGGGTTGAGACGCATGAAGTCCTGCAGAGTTCCTGGGGTTGGCTGTTGATTCATGTTCATACGAGGAAACTAAGCCATCATTCCTTCCATGAATTGGCAATTCAGCTCAAACTGTTGCATCATTCCAGCAAAGAATTCGGGCGGTGGTGGATCATTGGCACCACGGCCACGACCAGCGGGTCTAACCATCCTGCTAACAAGTAACAGGGGGTAGTTCAGCATTGAGCATTTGTAAAAACAAGGATCATTCATGATGAAACATGCATAATGAAAGAGGTACGATGGATACCACTTCGTTGTCATCACGACGGCTTGTGTACTATCCAGAACACTATTCTAAGGAAAACTATGGCTTATCCAGCTTTGGGGTGGATGTGGTCACGGGATCCTAATGTTAGAGTTAGTAAAACCATTTTAACCCGAATAGAAGAGAGATCAGAGTCCCAGAGTATAGACGAGGAATAAAAGATCCTAATACCACCCAATGGCGACGTGGGCCCATAAGCCACACAACCATGTTAGTAAAAGTTTTTGTAGTGACTAGACTCGACTTCGGCCAAGGAGTTGGAAAGGGGGCTACGTACAGGCAGCCGGCTCTGATACCAACTTGTGACGCCCTCGATTCAATCGTACACTAATCATACACGCAAATGTGTACGATCAAGATCAAGGACTCACGGGAAGATATCACAACACAACTCTAGACACAAATTAAAATAATACAAGCTTTATATTACAAGCCAGGGGCCTCGAGGGCTCGAATACATAAGCTCGAATACACAAGAGTTAGTGGAAGCAACAATATCTGAGAACATACATGAGTTAGACAAGTTTGCCTTAAGAAGGCTAGCACAAAAACAACAACGATCGAAAAGGCAAGGCCTCCTGCCTGGGAGCCTCCTAACTACTCCAAGTCGTCAGCGGTCGTCACGTAGTAGTAGTCACCCTCGGGGTAGCAGTAGTCATCAGTGGCGTCATCTAGCTCCTGGGATCCGTCATCTGGTCGCAACAATTGGGTATGGGGAAAAGGAGGTAGCAAAGCAACCGTGAGTACTCATCCAAAGTACTCGCAAGACTTACATCGGATCTAAACTAAGTATGCATATGTATCAAAGGAAAAGGGTTGTTTTCTATTCTTAGATGTCATTTTATTTTGCTTTTCTTGCTGTTTGAATAGAATACCAAGATCTGAAATTATTAAATGTTAGAGAGTCTTCACATAGTTGCATAATTATTCGACTACTCATTGATCTTCACTTATATCTTTCAAGTAGTTTGTCATTTGCTCTAGTGCTTGCCTTATACCTTTTAGAGCACAGTGTTAGTTTTATTTTGAAGAAATAGATGAACTCTCATGCTTCACTTATATTATTTTGAGAGTCTTAAATAGAATGGTAATTTGCTTAAAATCCTAATATGCTAGGTATACAAGAATAGTAAAAACTTTCATATAGAGTATTGAATACTATGATAAGTTTGATACTTGATAATTGTTTTGAGATATGGAGATGATGATATTAAAGTCATTCTAGTTGAGTAGTTGTGAATTTGAGAAATACTTGTGTTGAAGCTTGTGATTCCCATAGCATGCATGTATGGTGAACCGTTATGTGATGAAGTCGGAGCATGATTTATTTATTGATTGTCTTCCTTATGAGTGGCGGTCGGGGACAAGCGATGGTCTTTTCCTACCAATCTATCCCCCTAGGAGCATGCGTGTAATACTTTGCTTTGATAACTTGTAGATTTTTGCAATAAGTATACGAGTTCTTTATGACTAATGTTGAGTCCATGGATTATACGCACTCTCACCCTTCCATCCTTGCTAGCCTCTTCGGTACCGTGCATTGCCCTTTCTCACATTGAGAGTTGGCGCAAACTTCGCCGGTGCATCCAAACCCCGTGATATGATACGCTCTTTCACACATAAACCTCCTTATATCTTCCTCAAAACAGCCACCATACCTACCTATTATGGCATTTCCATAGCCATTCCGAGATATATTGCCATGCAACTTTCCACCATTCAGTTTATCATGACACATTCATCATTGTCATATTGCTTAGCATGATCATGTAGTTGACATAGTATTTGTGGAAAAGCCACCATTCATAATTCTTTCACACATGTCACTCTTGAGTCATTGCACATCCCGGTACACCTTCGGAGGCATTCATACAAAGTCATCTTTGTTCTAGTATCGAGTTGTAATCATTGAGTTGTAAATAAATAGAAGTGTGATTTTTATTAGAGCATTGTCCCAAGTGAGGAATAAAAAAAGAGAAAGGCCATAAAAAGAGAAGGCCCCAAAAAAAGGCCATAAAAAAGGGGCCCAAAAAAGAGAGAAAAAGAGAGAAGGGACAATGTTACTATCCTTTTACCACACTTGTGCTTCAAAGTAGCACCATGATCTTCATAGTAGAGAGTCTCTCATGTTATCACTTTCATATACTAGTGGGAATTTTTCATTATAGAACTTGGCTTGTATATTCCAACATTGGGCCTCCTCAAGTGCCCTAGGTCTTTGTGAGCAAGCAAGTTGGATGCACACCCACTAGTTTCTTTTGTTGAGCTTTCATACATTTTATACCTATAGTGCATCCGTTGCATGGCAATCCCTACTCCTTGCATTAACATCAATCGGTGGGCATCTCCATAGCCCATTGATTAGCCTCGTTGATGTGAGGCTTTCTCCTTTTTTGTCTTCTCCACATAACCCCCTCATTATTCTATTCCACCCATAGTGCTATATCCATGGCTCGCGCTCATATATTGCGTGAAAGTTTATAGGTTTGAGATTACTAAAGTATGAAACAATTGCTTGTCTTGTCATCGGGGTTGTGCATGATGAGAGCATTCTTGTGTGACGAAAATGAAACATGACTAAACTATATGATTTTGTAGGGATGAACTTTCTTTGGCCATGTTATTTTGAGAAGACATAATTGCTTAGTTAGTATGCTTGAAGTATTATCATTTGTATGTCAATATGAACTTTTATCTTGAATCTTTCAGATCTGAATATTCATTGCCACAATTAAGAAGAATTACATTGAAATTATGCCAACTAGCATTCCACACCAAAAAATCTTTCTTTTATCATTTACCTACTCGAGGACGAGCACGAATTAAGCTTGGGGATGCTGATACGTCTCCAACGTATCTATAATTTTTGATTGCTCCATGCTATATTATCTACTATTTTGAATGTTTATGGGCTTTATTATACACTTTTATATCATTTTTGGGACTAACCTATTAACCCAGAGCCTAGTGCCAGTTTCTGTTTTTACCCTGTTTTAGGGTTTCGAAGAAAAGGAAAATCAAACGGAGTCCAATTGACCTGAAACTTCATGGAACTCATTTTTGGAAGGAAAGAAGCCTAGAAGACTTGGAGTGCACGTCGGGGGATCTGCGAGGAGGTCACGAGGCAGGGGGCGTGCCCACCCCCCTGGGCGCGCCCTCCACCCTCGTTATCCCCTCGTGCCCCCCTGATGTGCTTCTTCCGCCTATATATCTCCATATACCCTGAAAACATCCGTGAGCACAATAGATCGGGAGTTTCACCGCCAGAAGCCTCCGTAGCCACCGAAAACCAATCTAGACCCGTTCCGGCACCCTGCTGGAGGGGGAAATCATTCTCTGGTGGCCATCTTCATCATCCCGGTGCTCTCCATGATGAGGAGGGAGTAGTTCTCCCTCGGGGCTGAGGGTATGTACCAGTAGCTATGTGTTTGATCTCTCTCTCTCTCGTGTTCTTGAGATGATACGATCTTGATGTATCGCGAGCTTTGCTATTATAGTTGGATCTTATGTTTCTCCTCCCCCTCTACTCTCTTGTAATGAATTGAGTTTCCCCTTTGAAGTAATCTTATCGGATTGAGTCTTTAAAGATTTGAGAACACTTGATGTATGTCTTGCCGTGGATATCTGTGGTGACAATGTGATATCACGTGATTCACTTGATGTATGTTTTGGTGATCAACTTGCAGGTTCCGCCCATGAACCTATGCATAGGGGTTGGCACACGTTTTCGTCATGATTCTCCGGTAGAAACTTTGGGGCACTCTTTGAGGTTCTATGTGTTGGTTGAATAGATGAATCTGAGATTGTGTGACGCATATCGTATAATCATACCCATGGATACTTGAGGTGACATTGGAGTATCTAAGTGACATTAGGGTTTTGGTTGATTTGTGTCTTAAGGTGTTATTCTAGTACGAACTCTAGGGCTGTTTGTGACACTTATAGGAATAGCCCAACAGATTGATTGGAAATAATAACTTTGAGGTGGTTTCGTACCCTACCATAATCTCTTCGTTCGTTCTCCTCTATTAGTGACTTTGGAGTGACTCTTTGTTGCATGTTGAGGGATAGTTATGTGATCCAATTATGTTAGTATTGTTGAGGGAACTTACACTAGCGAAAGTATGAACCCTAGGCCTTGTTTCCTAGCATTGCATACCGTTTACGCTCACTTTTATCATTAGTTACCTTGCTGTTTTTATATTTTCAGATTACAAGAACTATTATCTACTATCCATATACCACTTGTATCACCATCTCTTCACCGAACTAGTGCACCTATACAATTTACCATTGTATTGGGTGTGTTGGGGACACAAGAGACTCTTTGTTATTTGGTTGCAGGGTTGCTTGAGAGAGACCATCTTCATCCTACGCCTCCTACGGATTGATAAACCTTAGGTCATCCACTTGAGGGAAATTTGCTACTATCCTACAAACCTCTGCTCTTGGAGGCCCAACAACGTCTACAAGAAGAAGGTTGTGGTAGTAGACATCGAGAAGCTCGTATGCTGTCTTGCCGAGTAGTTTGTGAAGATATAGACGATTTGTTGCATGACAAGCTGTCTCAACCGCTTCTGCCCAAAAGTGTTTGGCGTCTTATACTCATCAAGCATCGTTCTCACCATCTCAATAAGAGGCCGGTTCTTCCTCTCAACAACTACATTTTGTTGAGGCATGTATGTAGCTGAGAACTCATGTGAGATCCCTTCTTCGTCAATAAAGGTGTCCACATTGGCGTTCTTGAACTCTGTTCCGTTGTCGCTGCGGACCTTCTTGATCTTCACTTCAAATTGATTTTGGGCCTTCCAAGAAAAGTTCTTGAAGATCTTTTGGACCTATGATTTATCATCAAGAAAGAACACCCACGTAAATCTTGAAAAATCATCGACTATGACTAAACCAAATGAGTTTCCACCGAGAATTTTATAAGCATTCAAACCGGAGAGATCCATATGAAGTAGTTCGAGCGGTCTTCTCGTGGTCATGATGTTCTTCACGGGGTGGCTTCCTCCAACCTGTTTTCATGCTTGACAAGCACTGCACAACCTATCCTTGTCAAATATAACATCTTTCACTCCAAGGATATGATCACCTTTAATAAGCTTATCAAGATTTCGCATGACCACATGACCTAACCTTCTATGCCACAACCAACCTTTAGAAGATTTAGCAATTAAGAAAGTTCTAGGTTGAGCCTTTTTAGTGAAGTCAGCAATGTATAGATCACCTCTACGTATACCGGTAAATACCATTTTATGATTATCTCTTCAAAACACTTGGCAATCTACTTCAGTAAATATGACATTGAATTCAAAATCAGCTAGTCTAGATACGGAAAG
This sequence comes from Triticum aestivum, assembly GCF_018294505.1. Taxonomy (NCBI): domain Eukaryota; kingdom Viridiplantae; phylum Streptophyta; class Magnoliopsida; order Poales; family Poaceae; genus Triticum; species Triticum aestivum. The sequence goes on from NC_057812.1 coordinate 207,303,764, forward strand.
TAAATTATAGCCAAGAGATTCAAGGAGCATAACATTTTTGTGAGATGGGCAGATGGCCACCTTACCAAGGCCAACCACCTTACCCTTTGAGTTATCACCAAAGTGACATACTTTTGAGGACCGTCATTTTCAGCAAGCTCACGAAACATATCCGTGTCTCCGGTCATGTGATCGGTACATCCACTATCAAGAACCCATTCCTTTCCTCCATCCATGTAGCCGCGAAAATTAGCCATAAGACCAAAGTGTCTTATAGACTCATCGAGATCGAAGTCACTATCATCATCCTCATCATAGTATCCATGTTCAACATCATCTTGTGATTGTTCATCACCTAGAGAGAGTGATTCATTAGATATTTGATCATGACAATGTTCATCTTTATGAATTCTAATGACTTACGAGATGATATTACTAATGATTCCAACATCTTCTTTAGCACGCATAAGGTCACACAGCTCAAATAAACAATCACCAAATTTAGGATCTCTAGGATTCATCTTACTTAAAGCAATAGACTTATGAAGAATCACATCTAGATTTTGCAAGGAATAGTTTGGAGATCGTTCCTCAAGAAATCTCCATATGGTGTAAGCACAATCAAGAGTAGGCAAGCAAACAAACAAATTTCTAGGCAAAGCTCTAGTAATAAGATTGACAGTTCTAAGGTTGCAAATCATGTCAAGAGACTCATCAGGGGTAGGATGCAAGGGGTCAACAAGGGGCGCACAAGGGCTAGTAATTTAATTGTTCAAATGATATTCATTGAAAATCTCAAGCATCTCATTTTTTCAATCATGAAAGAACTCTCCATTAGGTATAGGCACTCTATGTCTAAGACTCCCCAACGTAGACTCATCCATCTTCCTCCAATAGTGATTAAACCAAAGCAATGGAGACCAATGCTCTGATACCAATTGAAAGGATCGAGAAGAGGTGTCTAGAGGGGGGAGGGGTGATTAGACCCTCAACAAACAAAAGTAGCAATTTTTAAGTTCTTTAAGTTAAGGTAGAATTTTAGCAAAATATTAAACATTCACAATACATTTCAAGCAAGCATGGCAACTTAGCAAGAGTATATGAGCAGCGGAAAGTAAAGCATGCAAGTTGCAAGAAAGTAAAGGGATGGGATTGGAGTATGCAAACGTAATTGAAGACACGGAGATTTTTGGCATGGTTCCGATAGGTGGTGCTATCGTACGTCCACGTTGATGGAGACTTCAACCCATGAAGGGTAACGATTACGCGAGTCCACGGAGGGCTCCACCCATGAAGGGCCCACGAAGAAGCAACCTTGTCTATCCCACCATGGCCATCGCCCACGAAGGACTTGCCTCACTTGGGTAGATCTTTACGAAGTAGGTGATCTCCTTGCCCTTACAAACTCCTTGGTTCAGCTCCACAATCTTGAGGGAGGCTCCCAAGTGACACCTAACCAATCTAGGAGACACCACTCTCCAAAAGGTAACAGATGGTGTGTTGATGATGAACTCCTTGCTCTTGTGCTTCAAATGATAGTCTCCCCAACACTCAACTCTCGCTCAGAGATTTGGATATAGTGGAAAGATGATTTGAGTGGAAAGCAACTTGGGGAAGGCTAGAGATCAAGATTCTTGTGGTTGGATTGGAATGTCTTGGTCTCAACACATGAGTAGGCGGTTCTCGCTCAAAAAATGAATGTTGGAAGTGTAGGCACGTTTTGATGGCTCTCTCCCCGAATGGAGGATGGGTGGAGGGGTATGTATAGCCTCGAAAGAAAATCTAGCTGTTACACATAATTTACCGAACTCGGTGTGACCGAATAATGAAACTCAGTCAGACCGATTCAGTTCAAAATATGAACGTTAGAGTTTTTGGTGGGACCGACATGATCAACTTGGTGGGACCGCTTGTGTTAGGGTTAGGGCATAACTTAATCTCGGTGAGCCCGATCACATGAACTCGGTGAGACCGATTTCAGTAATAGGCAAATAGAGAGTTGGTCAGGCAAACTCGGTGGGACCAATCGCTCAAATCGGTGAGACCCAAATGTTACGAAAAGGAAACAGGGAGTTTGCATTGCTAACTCGGTGGGACAGATCGCTCATCTCGGTTAGACCGAAACGTTACGAAGGGAAACAGAGAGTTTGCAATCCCATCTCGGTGAGACCGAGATCCCTATCGGTGGGACTGAACTGATTAGGGTTTCTGGCAGTGGCTGCGTCAAGTGAACTCGGTGGCGCCGGATAGATCAAATCGGTGGGGCCGAGTTTGACTTTAGGTTTAGGACATATGTGGAAATGAGAAAGTGGTTGAGGGCTTTGGAGCATATCACTAAGCACTTTGAGCAAGCAAGCCATTAAGCAACACCTCATCCCCTTTTAATAGTATTGGCTTTCCTATGGACTCGATGTGATCTTGGATCACTAAATTGAAAATGTAGAGTCTTGAGCTTTTGCCAATCTTCTGTCCTTAGCATCTAGAAGGGGTTCCACATCCTCTTGTCCATGTCACGCCTTTGTTGAACTTTTCTGAAATATACTAGATAAAGATATTAGTCCAACAAGAGATATGTTGACATTAATTACCAAAATCACCCAGGGAGCACTTGTGCTTCCAAAGGTGCTCTACAGTTATCTCCAAAGGTGTCTATTGGGTTGCATTGATCAAAACTGGAATTTGTCGCTCCATGCGATGGAGAGATATCTCTGGGCCCTCTCGGTAATACAACATCATAAGAAGCTTCATGTGACTAATGAGTTTAGTCACGAGATCTTGTATTACGGAATGAGTAAAGATACTTGTCAGTAATGAGATTGAACCGTACTAGGAAGTAACAAGATTGAGCTAGGTATGGAGATACCGACGATCGAATCTCTGACAAGTAACACATCGCTGGACAAAGGGAATTGCATACAAGATTGACTGAATCGTTGACATCGTGGTTCAACCGATAAAGATCTTTGTTGAATACGTAGGAACCAATATGGCATCCAGGTTCCTCTGTTGGTTATTAACCGGAGAGAAGTCTAGGTCATGTCTACATGTTCCGAACACGTAGGGTCGCACGAATAACGTTCGGAAGCACTAGGGTAGTACTGACATATTAATAGTGGAAAACCGAAAGGTTGTTCGGAGTCCCGGATGGGATCCAGGCGTCTCGAGGAGCTCCAAACGGGTCCTGAGGTAAATATTTATATATGGAAAGTTGTTGTCGAGGTTCCGGAAAAAAGTCTAGTTTTTTTGGTATTGTACCAGGAAGCCATCGAAAGGTTCCAGAGGGTTCCGGAGGGGTCCAGAAGTCCTTGGAGGGTTCCACCACATCCCATACAGTAGAATGGGTGGTAGGGGGGCTAGCCTTAATGGGCTAGGGTCACCAGCCCCTACAAGGCCCATGCTCATGGGGGAGGGGAAACCCTAAAGGGGAGGCCTCCACTTGACTTGGAGGGCACTCATCCCCCCTTGGCACCGCCCCCTGCCTTGGGAGGGGGGCTACAGATGACACGCCCCTCCCTCACCCCTATATATAGTGTGGAGGCACAGGGGGCAGAAAATCCTTCCGGGCTTGCCCATCTCCCTCCCATTACTCCTCCTCCATGTTCCGTCAGCGCTTCGCAAAGCCTTGCCGGAGTTCCACTGCCGCCACCACCACACCATCGTGTTGGTTCATATCTCATCTATCTCCTCTCCCTCCCTTGCTAGATCAAGAAGGAGAGGACGCCGCCGAGCTGAACGTGTGCTAACCTCGGAGGTGCCGCACGTGCGGTACTTGGATCGGATTGGATCGCGACGCCAGTACGACTACGCCAACCACGATCTCTAGATCATTAATGCTTTCGGTCTACAAGGGTATGTAGACACCACTCTCCTCTCATTGCTATACATCTCCTAGATTAGATCTTTGGTGTTCGTAGCAAAACTTTTGGATTTCATGCTTCGTTCCCTATCAATATTTAACCTGAGGGTTATTTCTAATAGTTATAATATACTATGTATGTTAGTATAGTCAGGGACTAACACTGTAAGCACAGAGATTCATTTCGGATCATTTCAGCTAATATATGCAAATATATCCAAGCAGTTCTGTAAAGTAGTCAAAGGCCCATTCATCCACATGCTACAGCTAGCAGAAACAACTTGGAGCATCAACATCATCAACCTGTAAATTTGGTCTCTCAAACGTCCGTAGACGCTCGTACGCGCCCATGGACAGTGATCGGGCGGGCCTCAATTTTTTCCATTTACAACCACAAACCATACTTCCAAAACAGCTAATACATGCAAACATATGCACGTCGATCATTTCGGATGTTAGTCCATGTTGGACCGGCAGGGTTGTTGAAAACACCGAATAAAATTGCTCACTTAAAATTTTCACATCCATATTTAGCCGGCGGGTTTCGGATGTTTAGTCCCACCTCGCCGGCCGAGGAGCGAGTCGACCGGCTTAAATAGTGGATCATCCAGAAATGATAAGCTTCAGTCATCATTGCACCATTTGTTAAGGAGATAGACTGTCAATATTAATCTTCTCTGCTTATCACAGAGAAAATTAATAATCATGGTCTATATCCCTTCATAAATGGAACATTGATGTTTGCACGGCTCTTTTTGACTCACAATATGTCGAACATGCAAGGTACAGTCAAGGGTGGCGGCAGAGCTGCAGACGTGGCGCGGAGAAGCAAGTGAAAATCGGTAGGTTAGGGGGATTTGGTTCACCTTTTGTGGGGTTGGGCTGTCAGTCTGACGTGGTGGACGCGCCCGATCGCGCCTGAGGATTCCCATATCCACCCTACATTTGGATGGATATGAGGGCCGATCAGTCCGGGTGTTTGAGACTTGTTTAAGACGCCCGTTTGGGTCGGTTTTTTCTAACCAGTCACTAACACCATCTGCCCGAAAGTTTGAGGCGGGTTTGAGGTGGCCGGCTGTAAATGCTCTTACAGGGCAAGTTGATAGCTTAGGACTATGACCTATAAAGTGGGGACTGGCGTTTTGGCTCCGGGGAGCACATGCTTCCATGTGAACAGTACCCGGGAAAAAAAGTAAATGCTCATGAAAATTCTGATTTTTTTATAGATGATCATGTTGGTGTCAGAAGCATGCTTAATAATTTTCATGCGGAACCGAGCAGCGGCATTTCGCCGGTGAAAAACAAATTTAGGGTGACATTTTAGGATGACATTTGGTCTTCAATTTGTTTTTTTGCGCAGGCCAAAATGCTTAACATTTTTGCCTCAAAATTTACAGGGAGCATTTGTATGTGACAAATATCACAAAAAAAGACTGTCACAATTTTTCTCACATTCGAAAAAAATTGGCCCTGGGAGGAGCCAAATTGAATTTCCCCTATAAATAGTCGAAGACTTCCATTTTGTCAAACACCATACCACCGCGGCAAATGTCCAATTGACCAACACAAACACTCTCTTCTAGAATCTGTACTGCTACTATTTTACCAACGACATGGGCCAATTCTCAAACATTCTAAAGTACCACCTAGAAATAAAGCCAGTGTGCAATCCACATTTGCTCAAACACCGAATTAAGTAAGCTGGCTGAGAACATTTTAGAAGTTTTTTCAGACACAGGGAGGCAACCTGCCCGGTCCCATTTCACAGAAATAACACGTTTTGAATTTGGCAAACTAAATCGAATCATTTTTATACAAACAATACATAAATATCTGCTTTGCAATTACTCACAAGCAATGAAGCCAACAATAGAAGGACTGTCATTTTTTTCACAGAAACCGTGGATTTTATTCATTCATGAGAGGACTACAATCAGCTGGCCCTAGCAGCTCAATACGACATAACCAACAGGCAGTCCTACCCTCCGTTCTTCCATGGTTAGGGACGGTAACCCACAAAACTTCTCCCGCATTCGTCTGCGGACAGGGAGGACCAGTCCGCGGACACAGATACAGGAGACAATCATCCAACCTTAACCGTATACATCTGGTCAACAATTCGAACCAACCAAGCAAAATTCAATCAAACCAGATGGATTACATTCAAGTTCGGATATAATTTACATAAAAGGTCGATATTTCGACCATTTAACTAAAGAAACTAGAATAAACCCTATACTAGATTACCGCATTGAAGCGGCGGGTGCCAAGAGGTCGCGTTGGTCAGCGCTGCCCCCTCTCCCTCCTTTCGGTCACATCACGACATCATTGCCAGCCTCCTTGTGCTCTGGGCCGGCATGAATACGGCGTGGTAAACGACGCGTGCATCGGAAGGAAAGCGCGGGAGGGTCGGGTGACGGGTCTTTGGTGGGTTAGGGCGGTCAGAAACGGGTTTGGGATCGGTTCGGACTCTCACAAACCTTCCCCACTTTTGTTTCCGGTTTACGGGAGAAATCGCATCCAGACCACCCTGCGAACCGATACAAGTCGACGTTGGATGACTTTCGCGGTTCACACAACGCGATCCAGACGGTTGCGGGAGGTTTACGGTCAGGTAGCCAAAAATCCTATTTTATTCTCACATAACGAAAATTTATGGAATTCCAAAAGGTGTTTGATTCCTAAGATGATGGTCAACCTTTTTTTGTTTGAAAAAGAAATGACGGTCAACTTGAACGCCAACGAGCAGTCAAAAAGTCAAAGGGAAAATCGGTTCAGCTACCGTAAAAACTTATCGGCGCTGCGGCGCAGCTGGTTCTTAGCCGAAAGTATAATCAAGATCAAAGCATATCACCACGTGGTATGTGTGGTAAGCAACTTTTTATATGAAATTGAGCTATGATGCTTTAGTTTGTACTAGAACAAATGACCATACGTTGCAACGGAAGATATAATTAAAGTGTATTTAAATTTTGTTAGAATTATATGAGAAAACACAATGATAGTTTATGTGAAATTTAATGCTCACCAAAAGATATAGAGCCACATAATAATAAATTATACTAATTGACTGCCCGTGCATTGCCACGGGCCAACAATCATTTCTTTTTGCTATTCCAACAAACACCATGCATCACTTTAGCTGCTCTTTTTCATTGAACTTGTTGTCCATCACATTCTCTTCCCATACATCATTTAGCATCTCAATCATTGCCCCTTGCTTCCCATACATTATTTATCCTCTCAATCGTTCCCCTTGACTCTACATGTAGCTTCTATGTCATCATTTTGTTGTCTCACTCCTACTATGTACGCCGTCGAAAGTGAAACACCATAAAAGATGTGAGATATAAGGCACCTCATTGTACTAAAAATAATAAGAAAAGGGGGCATATGGACATGAAATAATGCACGCGCCATTCCAACGTCGGTGCCAGTGAAATGCCGCATCTGCTTTGGGCCTGCGTCATTGCGAAGCGGCCGCTCTACAGTGGCATGAATGCAGGACATCTGGCGTCCGTCGGGAACACACACGGGCAAGTGAAGAGGGTTTGGGTGAGTCAGGGTAGTCAAGAGCGGGCATGGTAGCCGTACGCTCGCAAAGGCCCCCCTCCCACTTTGTCTCCGTTTGCGGGGAAAAGCGTGTCCGGACTGGCCTGCGGACCGATACAGGACCGCGTCCGATGGAAGAACACATCGGAAGGGTTGTTGGCAGTTTGAAGGTCGGTGTTAGAGATACCCTAAGACTTTTGGTGCATCGTTGTCATCACATCTTGTCCTCCACAAGCCCTTCCACTTCAATTCTACAGAATATAACTAAATGAGAACCTCTTTGGTCTTTGCGTCACCAGTATGTTACGTCGTCATCCTGCTCCAAATCCACTTTGATCCTACTGAAAACAACTAAATAAGAACCAAGAAAGAAAGAGGTATACAAAAAACATGTCAATTATTATTCAGTAACTAACCAATGGCTTCGAGATCAGTTGATAAATAGTTAAAGCCAATCTGTTTTAACCATTGTCAAAGGGATTTGATGAACTTCAAAGAAAATTTCATGAGCACCCTCAATTTGTTCAACCAATTTATGCTTACTCAATAGCTCCAGAACTTGTGGAATATAAGGAATATTATAAAAGATATACCCTGAAAGGTGAATAATTAGCTATGTTTCTTACTGTTTCAAAGCATAGACGAATAACCTTTTGGTTGCTTCCAGGGATGAGACATACAACATGATATAAGTATTCAATGGCAACTGACTGAACCGTAGTAGAAGAAGCATAGTTATCACATCCACTGCTAGCCTAGCATCAGGAACTGGGTCTGGGTCAGCGTCTCCACGGTAGGAACCAACCACACTTGCGTCCCTAGCCAATCTTGGTGGACCGGGGGAGGGGGATCCATTGCCTGCTGCTGACCGCCGTGAAGCAAGCCTCGGCCATAGCCCTGTGACCTTGGCCCAGAAAAACAATCACGACGCCACGTCTGTGATCATCGTCGCCGATGCACTCGATGGTGTGGCAATGTAACGACCACTGCTACCTCTTGAGCACTGCGTTGGTTTTCCCTTGAAGAGGAAAGGGTGATGCAGCAAGTAGCATAAGTATTTCCCTCAATTTTTGAGAACCAAGGTATCAATCCAGTAGGAGGCCACACGCAAGTCCCTCGTACCTACAAAAACAAATAAGAATCTCGCAACCAACACGATAAAAGGGTTGTCAATCCCTTCACGGTCACTTACGAGAGTGAGATCTGATAGAGATAGTAATGATAAGATAAATATTTTTGGTATTTTTATGATATAGATTGAGAGGAAAGATTGCAAAATAAAATAGATTGGAAACTTATATTATGGAAGATAGACCCGGGGGCCATAGGTTTCACTAGTGGCTTCTCTCAAGATAGCATAAGTATTACGGTGGGTGAACAAATTACTGTCGAGCAATTGATATAAAAGCGAATAATTATGAGAATATCTAGGCATGATCATGTATATAGGCATCACGTCCGTGACAAGTAGACTGACTCCTGCCTGCATCTACTACTATTACTCCACACATCGACCGCTATCCAGCATGCATCTAGAGTATTTAGTTCATAAGAACAGAGTAACGCCTTAGGTAAGATGACATGATGTAGAGGGATAAACTCAAGCAATATGATATAAACCCCATCTTTTTATCCTCGATGGCAACAATACAATACGTGTCATTTCCCTTTCTGTCACTAGGATCGAGCACCGCAAGATTGAACCCAAAGCTAAGCACTTCTCCCATTGCAAGAAAGATCAATCTAGTAGGCCAAACCAAACTGATAATTCGAAGAGACTTGCAAAGATAACCAATCATGCATAAAAGATTTCAGAGAAGAATCAAATATTGTTCATAGATAGACTTGATCATAAACCCACAATTCATCGGATCTTGACAAACACACCACAAAAAGAGTTACATCGAATAGATCTCCAAGAAGATCGAGGAGAACTTTGTATTGAGATCCAAAGAGAGAGAAGCCATCTAGCTACCAGCTATGGACCCAAAGGTCTCAAGTAAACTACTCACACCTCATCGGAGGGGCCATGGAGTTGATGTAGAGGCCCTCCCTGATCAATGCCCCCTCCGACGGAGCTCCGAAAAAGGCCCCAAGATGGGATCTCTTGGGTACAGAAGGTTGCGGCGGTGGAAATATGGTTTCATGGTGCTCCTGGATGTTTTCGGGGTATGTGAACATATATAGGAGGAAGAAGTAGGTCGGTTGAGCCACGAGGGGCCCACAAGGGGGGAGGGCATGCCCAGGGGGTAGGCGCGCCCCCTGCCTCGTGGACTCCTCGTCCGTTTCTTGACGTCCACTCCAAGTCCTCTCGATCACGTTTGTTCCAAAAATCACGCTCCCGAAGATTTCATTCCGTTTGGACTCCGTTTGATATTCCTTTTCTGTGAAACACTGAAATAGGCAAAAAAACCCAGCAATTTGCACTGGGCCTTGGGTTAATAGGTTAGTCCCAAAAATAATATAAAAGTATAAAATAAAGCCCATTAACATCCAAAACAGATAATATAATATCATGGAACAATCAAAAATTATAGATACGTTGGAGACGTATCAGCATCCTCAAGCTTAATTCCTGCTCGTCCTCGAGTAGGTAAATGATAAAACGGAATTTTTGATGTGGAATGCTTTGTAGCATGTTCTTCAATGTATTTTTCTCTATTGTGGCATGAATGTTCAGATCCGAAAGATTCAAGATAAAATTTTATTGTTGACATAAAAATAGTAATACTCCAAGTATGCTAATGAAGCAATTATGTCTTATCAAAATACCATAGCCAAAGAAAACTTATCCCTACAAAGTCATATAGTTTGGCCATGCTTCATTTTCGTCACACAAAATGCTCCCATCATGCACAACCCCAATGACAAGCCAAGCAATTGTTTCATACTTAGCATTTTCAAACTCTCTCAACTTTTAAGCAATATATGGGCGCGAGCCATGGACATGGCACTATGGGTGGAATAGAATATGATGATTGAGGTTGTGTTAGAATACCAAAAGGGAGAAAGTCTCAAATTGACACGGCTAATCAATGGGCTATGGAGATGCCCACCGATAGATGTCAATGCAAGGAGTAGGGATTGCCATGCAATAGATGCACTAGAGCTATAAATATATGAAAGCTCTTCAAAGAAACTAAGTGGGTGTGCATCCAACTTGCTTGCTCACGAAGACCTAGGGCATTTGAGGGAGCCCATCATTGGAATATACAAGCCAAGTTCTATAATGAAAAATTCCCGCTAGTATATGAAAGTGACAAAATAAGAGACTCTCTATCATGAAGAGCATGGTGCTACTTTGAAGCACAAGTGTGGAAAAAGGATAGTAACATTGTCCCTTCTCTCTTTTTCTCTCATTTTTTTATTTGGGCCTTCTTTTCTCTTCTTTTTTATGGCCTCTTTTTTTAGTACGGAGTCTCATCCCGACTTGTGGGGGAATCATAGTCTCCATCATCCTTTCCTCACATGGGACAATGCTCTAATGATGATCATCACACTTTTATTTACTTACAACTCAAGAATTACAACTCAATAATTAGAACAAAATATGACTCTATGTGAATGCCTCCAACGGTGTACCGGGATTGCGATGAATCAAGAGTGACATGTATGAAAAATTAAGCATGGTGGCTGAGGGAGTCCTGGATTAGGGGGTGTCCGGACGGCCGGACTATACCTTCAGTCGGACTCCTGGACTATGAAGATGCAAGATTAAAGAGTCCGTCCCGTGTCCGGAAGGGACTTTCCTTGGCGTGGAAGGCAAGCTTGGAGATACGGATATGAAGATCTCTTACCATTGTAACCGACTCTATATAACCCTAACCCTACCCGGTGTCTATATAAACCGGAGGGTTTTAGTCCGTAGGACAACATACACATCAACAATCATACCATAGGCTAGCTTCTAGGGTTTAGCCTCCTCGATCTCGTGGTAGATCTACTCTTGTACTACCCATATCATCAATATTAATCAAGCATGACGTAGGGTTTTACCTCCATTGAGAGGGCCCGAACCTGGGTAAAACTTCGTGTCCCTTGTCTCCTGTTACCATCCAGCCTAGACACACAGTTCGGGACCCCCTACCCGAGATTCACCGGTTTTGACACCGACATTGGTGCTTTCATTGAGAGTTCCTCTGTGTCATCGCCGTCAGGCTCAATGGCTCCTACAATCATCGATAGCGATGTAGTCCGGGGTGAGACCTTTCCCCCTGGACAGATCTTCGTCTTCGGCGGCTTCACACTGCGGGCCAATTCACTTGTCCATCTGGAGCAGATCGAAAGCTATGCCCCTGGCCGTCAGGTCAGATTTGGAAATTTAAACTACATGGCTGACATCCGCGGGGACTTGATCTTCGACGGATTTGAGCCACTGCCGAGCGCGCCGCACTGTCACGACGAGCATGATCTAGCTCTGTCGACGAACAGTGCCCTGGAGGCCGCATCTGCATCGACTCTGACCCTTAATTCAGAGCCAACTGCGCCGATCAAGGATGGGCGATTGGACACCACCTCGAGGGCTGCAACCCCGACGGCGATAGAGCCAAACACCAGCCCCGTACTCTGCGACACTCGTGACTCCAAGGAGCCGGACTCCTCTCCGGACTCCAAACCCTCCGCGCCCCTGCCAATCGAATCCGATTGGACGCCGATCATGGAGTTCACCGCCGCGGACATCTTTCAGCACTCGCCTTTCGGCAATATCCTGAAGTCACTGAAGTCTCTCTCTTTATCAGGAGAGCCCTGGCCGAACTACGGTCAGCAAGGTTGGGGTACGGACGATGAAGAAATTCAAAGCCCACCCACCACCCACTTTGTAGCCACTATCGACAATTTAACCGACATGCCCGACTTCGACTCCGAAGATATCGACGGTATGGACGCCGATGAAGGAGAAGATGAAGAACCGGCGCTTATTGGGCCCCGGAATACCACCTCGTCATATGACGTATACATGGTGGACACACCAAAATATGACGACGAGGAGCGGAAGGACGCACCGAAGGCTTGTTCCCTCGGAAAGCAGTCAAAACGGCGACGCAAGCGCCGCCCCAAATCCCGCCTCGACAGAAATAGCGATCGCGCAGACCCAGCGCTGGAGCAGGATGAACCACTGCCGTACAACAGTAGTCCGGATAATCAAACCGAACAAACAAATCCTATCAAGGATAATGGTCTGGATGACATAACGCCGGACAAACACCTGGAGCAACAGACTGCCCGTAAAAGGCTTGTTGCCACCGCGAGGAGCCTGAAAAAGCAGAAACAAGGGGCTCAACGCGCGCAGACAAGTGGCAATTTCTTATCATCTTGCATTACACATGGTTTCTTTAAAAACTATCCTTTTTGCACGACAACCTTTTCACTTAACTTCCTCTCTTTTACAGACGATCATCGTACTACACCCGTCCAGGATACGGCACAACGGAGACACAGGCGCAGACGTGCAGCAGGGACCCGCTCCAAGGATTCTTTTTAGATTAAGACCCTGCGTAAACCTTTTTTACTGTCTCTTGTTGATACATATCCACCGTTGAGAAGGATGCTGACGTCTTGGCATGTGGCCACGCCAGAACAATGCACGTACCTGGACACAAGGGGCTTCTTACAAAGGCCATTATTTAGGCCCGGTTTATACCACAAAGACCGAATACCTTAGGGAGTGTCCGGCGTCGCGAGTTTGGCCCTATATGCATCAGCTCCGAATCATTGTCTTTGGTAAAATGTTGGGTTTGCCCGGCTCCTGTGTTTTGGTGCCTTACGTTCCGCTTTGCCGGCTAAGGTAGCACCAGGAGAACTACTGCGATTGTGCCCTGGTTCATCCGGACGAGCACCTCAGTAAAGAAAGCCGAAAATTGACTGTCATGATATATCATGAGACTGGTCAACCACTCGATGACCTGTGGGAATGTTAGAATTCCTCCGCCTTAACGAAGGGCCATTTTCCGGCCAGGCATGTACGCACCCCGGAACCGGGAGAGTGCTGAGCCACCAGGGGCTATCTAGTAGCCCCACTGTCAAACTCCTATGGCTAAGTGAAAGTGCTAAAGCATTATAGTCCAGTTGCCTTGCTCGCTCCGCTATCACCTCCTTAATAGGACCAAGACATTGGGTTAAGTGTGAATGTGTGTTTTTGCGAGCACCTCCGTATTATATGCATGGGGGCTGAAGCCAACGACTGCAATCTTTCAGGTTATACACATGTATACATAAACGGCCGCCCAGGAGGCATCATATCACTTTCAGGCAAAAGTATAAAAAGAGCCTTATAAAAATGTTATAAAAGCATTTCGCTTACAATGAGATTACATATCACTCAAACATAATATTTTTTGAGCACTGGGTCTCTATCAAGCGGGCACCCTCAAGAACTTCTTCAAAATAGTGCTCAGCAGCCTTCCGACCTATAGCCGAATCCCGCGCTGCAACATTGGTAGCATCTATCTCCGCCCAGTATGCCTTAACATGGGCAAAGGCCATCCGTGCGTCCTCTATGCACGCCGACCTCTTCATCGCATTAATGCGCGGCACCACGTCAAGGAACTGCTGCACCAAGCTGAAATAGCTGTTTGGTTTTGACCTTTCCGGCCATAACTGATCCACAACAGACCTCATGGAGAGTCCGGACAACCTATTCAGTTCGGCCCATTCGGCTAATTGGTCAGTCAATGAAAGTGGACGCTCGGGGGAATGGAATTGTCTCCAAAATAGCTGGTCTACTCCATGGTTTGTCTGACCCTGGAAGTACTTGGCCGCATCAGCAGCGTTCGCCGCCAAATCCATATACACATCCTCCGAACTCCACAGCCGATCCAGAGGAGCATACCGTGGATCTCCGAATTTCCTCCGCAACATAAAGGATTTCCCAGCTACAATATCCCCGGCTTCCCGCAGCTCCTCCTTTTTCGCCCTCATAGCAGAACGGAGATCCTTTTTCGTCGCAGCAGCCTTCTCAAGGTCCGAAGCCTTCGCTTGGTTTTCCTTTTCAAGAACCCGACACCGGTCGGCGGCGGCTTTTAATTCCACAGCCATCTTGGCCATCTTCTCTCGGGTCTCGCCATGCGCAGCCTTCTCGGCTTGCATCTCTTCGGCCGCCTTCACAGCAGCCGCATTACCTAACCTCGCTTGTTCCTTGGCTCGGGCAAGTTCTGCCCGCAAGGCTTCATCAGTGGCAGCTCCATCTGCAGTCACAACATATTTAAGATACTGGCATCATGCTGCTCTTCCTATGTGGCGTTTACCAGATATTGGTACTTACCCTGTGCCTCATCAAGCCTTCTGTTAACAAGCTCGATGTCGGCGTCTGCCGCATCCAACTGCCTTTCTAAATGGGCAAACTCGCTAGTCCGACTAGCCACCGGAGCTTCCATCACCTGCACATAAAGGCAGTATGGTTATTTCCTGGGAATATGATCCTTTGTTCGTCGTCGTTTCCGACGACAACCAGAGTCTCAGGGGCTACTATCTACACAGGGCACACCTAACATGTGCAGAGTTATTATACATTCTTTTACGTACCTCAAAGCCTGTCAGTAGACTCATAAAAGCTTCATGCAATCCGCTTTTGGCGGACGATATTCTCTCCATCACCGTGTTCATTAGCACACGGTGTTCATCTGAGATGGCCGCTCGCTCCATCAACTCCCTCAGAACATCCGATCGCACACTAGACGGTGCCGGACTCTTTTGTCTGCTCTCTTCGGGAGCCGGACATTGGGAGCTTCGGGGGTCAATGGGATTATCTTCTGGCCTCACCGGGCTCGGAGAGGCCCTCCGCGACGACACTTCAGGGTCGCCCGCTTCTGGAGCGGAGGAGTCCGGAGGAGGCGTCTCGCTCTCCATCATCTCTGGAAGAAGATACCCTGAAGATGAGCTCATTTGAGAGGGGCTAAGGCCCGAACTGCAAAATATATGCGGTGGTAATTTTTTCAAACGAAAAATGGCATATCTGTACAATTAAAGGTATTTCAGGTCACTTACGACTCGTGGGAGAATTGATCCCCCCGCGGGCTTTGTACGGCAACAGGTCCCCCTGAGGTAGGACCCTCCGTGGGAGACTTCTTCTCCCGTTTGGAAGCTTCGCTTCCGAATCCCCGGGCGCAGTCCTTTTCCTCTTCTGGTCGCCTTCCTTCATGAAGACGCTCGCTCCCTTGGTTAGAGTGGGCAGCGTTGGGAGCCCGCGACCGCCCGCATTATCCTCCACAGTATCTTCCTTCAAGGGCTCCGGGCAAGGTGCGGTCTGGAGCATCTTTTCCAATACCGGATTTTCCAAACCCTCAGGGAGGGGGGCCGAACACCGAATCAACTTCGCCTTTGTTAGCCAGTCCTGGTCAAAAAGCAAACTCTCAGAGATAACTTCGTAACAAAGTAGAGAAAGTATGTTCGGCCGCAAGATGCCTTACCTGTTCGGTGGTGCGGTTGCTACTCAGGCCCACATCCTCGATGATTTCCGGACGCTCCGTTTGAGGTCCGAAGAATGACTTGTACATCTCCTCGTACGCCAGGCCGAGAAAATTTTGAATGGCACACGGTCCCTCAGGATTGAACTCCCACAGGCGAAGAGGCTGGCGTTTGCAAGGCTGGACTTGACGAACCAGCATAACATGTATCACCGCAATCAAACTGAAATCTCTGTTGAAGAGATCTCAAATGTGGCCTTGCAGTATAGGCACGTCCTTAGCTGCCCCCCAGCTCAGACCTCTGCTGATCCATGACATCAGTTGTGGTGGGGGGCCCGAGCGGAAAATCGGGGGCCGCCCACTTGGCACTTCTAGGAGCCGTGATGTAGAACCACTTCTGTTGCCACAATTCAGACACCTCTGGGATGGAACCTTTGGGCCACGGAGCTCCCGTCATCTTGCGTATTAAGGCACCTCCACACGCTGCATGCTCCCCCTCGACCAGCTTCGGCTTCAATTCAAAGGTCTTGAGCCATAGGCCAAAGTGAGGGGTAACCCGGAGGAAGGCCTCGCACACGATAATGAATGTCGTGATATGAAGAAAGGAGTCTCGAGCTAGATCATGAAAATCTAGCCCATAGTAAAACATCAAACCCCTGACGAAAGGATCCAGGGCAAGACCTAGACCTCGGAGGAAGTGGGGAACGAACACGACGTTCTCGTTGGGTTCGGGGGTGGGCACGGCCTGCCCCCAGGGAGGCAGCCGATGCAAAATCTCGGCGGTCAGATATCTGGCTTCCCTCAACTTCTTGATGTCTTCTTCCGTGACGGAGGAAGGCATCCATCAGCCTTGAAGGCTAGATCCGGACATGACTGGAGGTTCGGAGTACCTGACCTGAACTTCGGGCGTTTGAGCTTGAGGTGGGGGAAGGATTCGATTGAGCACGGGAGGGAAAAATAGAAGCCTTGTCCCCTTTATAAAGAGGGTGAATATCAAGCGTCCTCTCCGTGTCCGTTTGGACTTGCCTAAAATCTAGGAGTCCTAGACGCGGTTGGGTTACCCACACCCGTATTGATGAGAATCTCGGGATAAGGGGACACGATCTCTGCTTTAACAAGACGTGCCAAGGAAACCGCCTGGCATAACGCGCTAAGATGGGACAGTAAAACGGTTTGAATAAAAGCTTGGTCGTGGTGTGATGTCACACTACGGAATACGTCAGCAGATTAGATTTGTGTAAATGTTATTCTCTCTATGGCAATATGTGGAAACTTATGTTTTAGAGCCGGACACTATCTTTGTGTTTAAAATCTTCTATGAAGTACTTGGAGGAGGAACCCGCCTTGCAATGCCGAAGACAATATGCACGCCGGACTCGTCGTCATTGAAGCCTGGTTCAGGGGCTACTAAGGGATTCCTGGATTAGGGGGTGTCCGGACGGCCGAACTATACCTTCAGCCGAACTCCTGGACTATGAAGATGCAAGATCAAAGACTCCGTCTCGTGTCCGGAAGGGACTTTCCTTGGCGTGGAAGGCAAGCTTGGCGATACGGATATGAAGATCTCTTACCATTGTAACCGACTCTATGTAACCCTAACCCTACCCGGTGTCTATATAAACCGGAGGGTTTTAGTCCGTAGGACAACATAGACATCAACAATCATACCATAGGCTAGCTTCTAGGGTTTAGCCTCCTCGATCTCGTGGTAGATCTACTCTTGTACTACCCATATCATCAATATTAATCAAGCAGGACGTAGGGTTTTACCTCCATCGAGAGGGCCCGAACCTGGGTAAAACTTCGTGTCCCTTGTGTCCTGTTACCATCCAGCCTAGACGCACAGTTTGGGACCCCCTACCTGAGATCCGCCGGTTTTGACACCGACAGTGGCTTTGCCACAAATACGATGTCAACTACACGATCATGCAAAGCAATATGACAATGATGATGCGTGTCATAATAAATGGAACGGTGGAAAGTTGCATGGAAATGTATCTCGGAATGGCTATGGAAATGCCATAATAGGTAGGTATGGTGGCTGTTTTGAGGAAGATATAAGGAGGCTTCTATGTGATAGAGCGTATCATATCACGGGGTTTGGATGCATCGGCGAAGTTTGCACCAACTCTCAAGGTGAGAAAGGGCAATGCACGGTACCGAAGAGGCTAGCAATGATGGAAGGGTGAGAGTGCGTATAATCCATGGACTCAACATTAGTCATAAAGAACTAACATACTTATTGCAAAAATCTACAAGTCATCAAAACCAAGCAATATGTGCATGCTCCTAGGGGGATAGATTGGTAGGAAAAGACCATCGCTCGTCCCCGACCGCCATTCATAAGGAAAGCAATCAAAGAACACCTCATGCTTCAAATTTGTCACATAACATTTTCCATACGTGCATGCTACGGGACTTTCCAACTTCAACACAAGTATTCATCAATTTCACAATTACTCAACTAGCACACCTCTAATATTACCACCTTTATATCTCAAAACAATCTATCAAGCATCCAACTTCTCTTAGAATTTAAAATTTTATAACCAAAGTGAATTACCATGCTGTTCTAAAGGACTCTCAAAATGATATAAGTGAAGCATGAGAGATCAATTATTTCTATAAAATAAAACAATTGTCGTGCTCTAAAAGATATAAGCGAATCACTAGAGCAAAAATTATCCAACTCAAAAGATATAAGTGAAGCACATAGAGTATTCTAATAAATTCTAATTCATGTGTGTATCTCCCAAAAGGTGTGTAAAGAAAGGATGATTGTGGTAAACTAAAAAGCAAACACTCAAATCATACAAGACGCTCCAAGCAAAATACATATCATGTGGCGAATAAAAATATAGCTCCAAGTAAAGTTACCGATGAACGAAGACGAAAGAGGGGATGCCTTCCGAGGAATCCCCAAGCTTAGGCTTTTGGTTGTCCTTGAATTTTACCTTGGGGTGCCTTGCTCATCCCCAAGCTTAGGCTCTTGACACTCGTTTTTCCATAATCCATCAAATCTTTACCCAAAACTTGAAAACTTCACAACACAAAACTTAAAAGAAAATCTTCGTGAGCTACGTTACTAAAAGAAAACAAACCACCACTTCAAGGTACTGTAATGAACTTATTATTTATTTATATTGGTGTTAAACCTACTGTATTCCAACTTTTCTATGGTTCACAAAATCTATTACTAGCCATAGATTCATCAAAATAAGTAAACAACACACGAAAAACAGAATCTGTCAAAAACAGAACAGCCTGTAGTAATCTGTAGGTTTCGAATACTTCTGGAACCCTAAAAATTCTAAAATAAATTGCTGGACGTGAGTAATTTATCTATTAATCATCTGCAAAAATAATTAACTAAATATCACTCTCCAATAAAAAATGGCAGCAAATCTCGTGAGCCCTAAAGTTTCCCTTTTTTACAGCAAGGTCGCAAAGACTTTCCCCAAGTCTTCCCAATGTTCTACTTGGTACAAACACTAATTAAAAGCATAAAAATGTTGGGGACGCATGCAGTAATTTCAAAAAAATTAACCAAATATCAATCTTTATGTCTCGACCATTTCGAGACTCCTCGTCATGTCCGTGATCATATCCGGGACTCCGAACTACCTACATCGAAACATATAAACTCATAAAACCGATCGTCACAAAACTTTAAGCGTGTGGACCCTACGGGTTCGAGAACTATGTAGACATGACCGAGACATGTCTCCGGTCAATAACCAATAGCGGAACCTGGATGCTCATATTGGTTCATACATATTCTACGAAGATCTTTATCGGTCAAACTGCATAACACTATACGTTGTTCTCTTTGTCATCGGTATGTTACTTGCCCGAGATTCGAACGTCAGTATCCCAATACCCAGTTCAATCTCGTTACCGGAAAGTCTCTTTACTCGTTCCGTAATGCACTATCCCGCAACTAACTCATTAGTTGTATTGCTTGCAAGGCTTTATAGTGATGTGTATTGCCGAGAGGGCCCAGAGATACCTCTCCGACAATCGGAGTGACAAATCCTAATCTTAATCTATGCTAACTCAACAAGTACCATCAGAGACACTTGTATAGCACCTTTATAATTACCCATTTACGTCGTGACGTTTGGTAGCACACAAAGTGTTCCTCTGGTATTCGGGAGTTGCATAATCTCATAGTCATAAGAACATGTATAAGTCATGAAGAAAGCAATAGCGGTAAACAAAAACGATCAAGTGCTAAGCTAACGGAATGGGTCAAGTTAATCACATCATTCTCCTAATGATGTGATCCCATTGATCAAATTACAACTCATGTCTATGGTTTAGGAAACTTAACCATCTTTGATCAATGAGCTAGTCAAGTAGAGGCATACTAGTGACACTATGTTTGTCTATGTATTCACACATGTATTATGTTTCTAGTTAATACAATTCTAGCATGAATAATAAATATTTATCATGAAATAAGGAAATAAATAATAACTTTATTATTGCCTCTAGGGCATATTTCCTTCAGTCTCCCACTTGCACTAGAGTCAATAATCTAGATTACACAGTAATGATTCTAACACCCATGGAGCCTTGGTGTTGATCATGTTTTGCTCGTGGAAGAGGCTTAGTCAATGGGTCTACAACATTTAGATCCGTATGTATCTTGCAAATCTCTATGTCTCCCACCTGGACTTGATCCTGGATGGAGTTGAAGCGTCTCTTGATGTGCTTGGTTCTCTTGTGAAATCTGGATTCCTTTGCCAAGGCAATTGCACCAGTATTGTCACAAAAGATTTTTATTGGACCCGATGCACTAGGTATGACACCTAGATCGAATATGAACTCCTTCATCCAGACTCCTTCATTTGCTGCTTCTGAAGCAGCAATGTACTCCGCTTCACATGTAGATCCCGCCATGATGCTCTGTTTAGAACTGCTCCAACTGACAGCTCCACCGTTTAATATAAACACGTATCCGATTTGCGATTTAGAATCGTCCGGACCAATGTCAAAGCTTGCATCGACGTAACCATTTACGATGAGCTATTTTTCACCTCCATAAATGAGAAACATATCCTTGGTCCTTTTCAGGTACTTCAGGATGTTCTTGACCGCTGTCCAGTGATCCACTCCTGGATTACTTTGGTACCTCCCTGCTAGACTAATGGCAAGGCACACATCAGGTCTGGTACACAGCATTACATACATGATAGAGCCTATGGCTGAAGCATAGGGAACACTTATCATTTTCTCTCTATCTTCTGTAGTGGTCGGGCATTGAGTCTTGCTCAACTTCACACCTTGTAATACAGGCAAGAACCCTTTCTTAGCTTGATCCATTTTGAACTTCTTCAAAACATTATCAAGGTATGTGCTTTGTGAAAGTCCAATTAAGCGTCTTGATCTATCTCTATAGATCTTGATGCCCAATATATAAACAGCTTCACCAAGGTCTTTCATTGAAAAACTCTTATTCAAGTATCCTTTTATGCTATCCAGAAATTCTATATCATATCCAATCAACAATATGTCATCCACATATAATATTAGAAATGCTACAGAGCTCCCACTCACTTTCTTGCAAATACAGGCTTCTCCAAAAGTCTATATAAAACCATATGCTTTGATCACACTATCAAAACGTTTATTCCAACTCCGAGAGGCTTGCACCAGTCCATAAATGGATGGTTGGAGCTTGCACACTTTGTTAGCTCCCTTTCGATCGATAAAACCTTCAGGTTGCATCATATACAACTCTTCTTCCAGAAATCCATTCAGGAATGCAGTCTTTACATCCATTTGCCAAATTTCATAATCATAAAACGCGGCAATTGCTAACAAGATCCGGACGGACTTAAGCATCGCTACGGGTGAGAAGGTCTCATCGTAGTCAACTCCTTGAACTTGTCGAAAACCTTTCGCAACAAGTCAAGCTTTGTAGACAGTAACATTACCGTCAGCGTATGTCTTCTTCTTGAAGATCCATTTATTCTCGATGGCTTGCCGATCATCGGGCAAGTCAACCAAAGTCCACACTTTGTTCTCATACATGGATCCCATCTCAGATTTCATGGCCTCAAGCCATTTTGCGGAATCTGGGGTCATCATCGCTTCCTCATAGTTCGTAGGTTCATCATGGTCAAGTAACATGACCTCCAGAACAAGATTACTGCACCACTCTGGTGCGGATCTTACTCTGCTTGACCTACGAGGTTCGGTAGTAACTTGATCTGAAGTTTCATGATCATCATCATTAGCTTCCTCACTAATTGGTGTAGATGTCACAGGAACTGGTTTCTGTGATGAACTACTTTCCAATAAGGGAGCAGGTACAATTACCTCATCAAGTTCTAATTTCCTCCCACTCACTTCTTTCGAGAGAAACTCCTTCTCTAGAAAGGATCCATTCTTAGCAACGAATGTCTTGCCTTCAGATCTGTGATAGAAGGTGACGGTGTCCTGGACTAGGGGGTACTCACCATGTCATCTCCCGATCTGTTAGATTGGGCCGAGGACCCCCACGGCCATATACTCATGGGCCAGTTCGGACAGTTGCCGCATACATGGAAGATTCCACAAGACTTGGTGATCAAGACAAGGACTCCTCCCCTTCGGCGTATTTGGCTAGGACTCTTGTTATCCTAGGCCTCTGGTGCATTATATAAACCGAAGCCAGGCTAGTCGATAAATCATATACAACAATCATACCATAGGCTAGCTTCTAGGGTTTAGCCTCTCTGTTCTCGTGGTAGATCAACTCTTGTACTACTAATATCATCAATATCAATCAAGCAGGACGTAGGGTTTTACCTCCATCAAGAGGGCCCGAACCTGGGTAAACATCGTGTCCCCCGCCTCCTGTTACCATCGATCCTAGACGCACAGTTCGGGATCCCCTACCCGAGATCCGCCAGTTTTGACACCGACATTGGTGATTTCATTGAGAGTTTCGCTGTGTGATCGGCAAAAGGATCAATGGCTTGCCCGCAGGTCAACTGCGACGCCGACATCTTCGTCGCCGGCTCCACTGGTCACCTTGGCTCGACCAAGGACCGTGCTCCATCTCCGATCATCTTGTTAGGACGGGGGCCTTCTTCAACATCAACTCCGATCTCTATCATGATCATAGAGGAGTCATCCATGGAGCCCGAGGGCTCAACGTCAACATTGCCCTCGGGCGACCGTGCTGTTTTTATGGACAGCGAACTTGTATTCACCATCACCACCTCCTCGAGCGTCAGTTTGACGATGGCTTCAGTGGAATTGTGCGGAATTGAGTCTACAACAACCCTGGAAAATTTCGTTGAGTTCCTATGGAGGAATCTTCGACAATCTACGATATACCGGAGCCCTGTCAAATCTAGACAAGTGTAGGGCGTGGTCTCCAGAGCCCGGCTCGGGGGGTCCTTTGGAATATCCAACCGTTCATCTACCGCGGAAATTCCATATCTACCACCCCTCCAAATTTTAGCTCGATCCAACGGTTCAAACTCCGGGAAACTTCCGATGAGTGGACCAATTTTCGGATCTGTTTTCTGCGCGAATACGGATCCGACCCGAATTCATGTTTGTTTATGAACGTGATATTGGACAACCTTTTTTAAGGAATTTTCTTCTATGTTATTGTGCGTTGTTTTTAAACACGTACCCATAAAATTTTAAGCCTCCTTCGAGGTAATCTTCACCATCACGCTGGTGTCAAACTAGTCCGGCGGTATTGCTCCACGGCTGCCGACCTGCGCTACACACGTCGTCGCTTTATTGAGATGAGCTCAATTCCTTCGATCATCATCTCGGCAAGCCGAACAAGAGTTCGGCATCGCGAAGGATAAATCATCACCAACATCGCTGCCCCACGGATTACACGGAGCGGGCATACCGGCATCGCCGCACAGTCACTTCATCAAGCCGGCATCGACCATGTCACGACCTGCATCGGCAGGGCCGCACTATTGCTTCTTCAAGCTGGTGTCCATCACGCCGACCTACTTCGACTCATCGGCTAACATCGAGGCTTCGACATCTTGGCTGGACCGGGGGCTTCGCCATCTCTTCATCAACCTACTCCGGAGACTTCAGCGTCACTAGCCGACCAGCTCCGTCATGTTAGCTGGACCGAGGGCTTTGCCTCGGCGAGCCAACCTTTGCCAGCATCGCCATACTGTCGCTTTATCGCCATTCAAGCAATGGGTGTGCGGATCGAGTCCCAATTTTGGGAATCACCTTTCTTCGGATTGCTACAACAAATAAACCAGGTGCTATTAATCCTAGTATTTTTTGCTTGTTTGGGTTTATTTTTCCCAAGGAATTATTACTCTAGTTTGTCCATCATCTGTACACAGGTCTATCAAATGATGGCCACATTAACGACGGTCGCGTGGTGGTTCGGTCAGTTTCCGTACATAGTCCGCCGAACGCCGCATCCGGAACTCAGACCGACCTGTGAATTCAGGCTTTGCCACGCCTTTACCGCATCACGCCGACGCCCTGCATCGACATTGACTTCGGCGCCATGCCATATTTCTTTTATTACTCACTTTGCATAAATTATTTATTATGTAACGATTTTTTAATTATTATTATTACTATTATCTCCGGTTTGCACTACTTTTTGTGCACAGGAAAATGATCTGGGGACTTCGGCATCACTCTGCCGGTCTGCATTGACCGTACTATGTCACCACTTCGGCGTGTCGAGCTCTCCGCTCTGCCACCTCGGGACCGGCTTGGGGGATGGAACCTTGTCCTGCATGAAGCTCGGACCGCATCATCAATGCCGAACACATTAACCAGCTAAGTCGCTTTCATGCTCAAAGTTTTAATTTTTAACTTGTGTTCGGTTCGACCAAGCATTATACTTTTTTGGGAAAAAGTTGCTTGTAAAAAATTTCCTTGTCCAAACTTTGTTTGTGACACACATATTCAAATACCCCGTTTATTTAGGGGCTTCCTTTATGAAGATTTTCCTCTTGCATATGATTATACTTGTACGACTTCATTCCTTGTTCGTGTATTACGCCACAATATGCACCATATTGACTTAAGCGATTTGCAAGCTAGGTTGCCTGGCTCCTGTGCTTACCCCTACGTTCCCGATTGTTCGGCTAGGGAGTAAAGGGAGCACCTCTGCGATTGTCACGACCGGGTCCTCCGAGCTCTGACCTCAGACTGGGTGAAGCCAAAAGCTAGCGCTCTTATTGTTTTCAATCATGGTCGACACACAACGGAACTCATGAGTACAAAAAATCTATTGCACAAGTATCATAGTAATAATGAGCACCGAAGAAAGGTATTGGTGGGGGTACTATTTTCTTCGAAGATGCTTCTTACACTTCGTCTGTAATATAGCATAAGTTCCCTGAGCGCGCTTTGTCTGTTATAGCCTTATGGCCCGGTTGCCTGGTTATCAGAAACACTGTTGATATTCTCGACAGGTGGAGTACATAACACTTTTCGGTCCTTGACCGAAGAGGGAGAAGCCGACGGTCGGTTAAGACGCGTTTAAAGTTCGATTGAACAAAGATATGATATAAGTACTTCGGTACATACAATCATTATACATAGAATCTTTTACCCAAGTCACTTGGGGGCTCTTAAAATTTATATGAGCTATTTTATAGTAAATGTGTTTTCTTCTTGGTCATTGCAAAGTCTTTTTCTATCGCTCCTTTTTCGACGTGAGTGTGTGGTCAATAGCCAGATAACCCATTTTCTCTCTAGTGACCGCTCGAGTTTAGTTCGCTAAACTGGTCTAACAAGAAGCACTCCGCCTTCGGGATAGGAGGCTGCAGCCGTAGGCTGACCCGCTTGAAGTCTTGAGATCGGATGTGTAATGTTAAAGCACGACAGAAGCACTCTTTTTTTTCTAAGACCAATTTTCGGATTGGCACCGAACACTTGATCTTGTTCGGACGTCAAGTTTTTACTGATGTTTTTTGGTTTTCCAAGCTTAGGGCACTTTTAAACTATTTGTGTGTTTTCAGCACAAGTCTCGCAGTGCAACGCCGGACACCTTTAGAGATTCGGCAAAAACATTCTCGGATATTGCTATATATGCATCGGTTTCGAATTGTGTCTTCGGTCAATAGTTGGGTTGCCCGGCTCCTGCACTTGCCTCCTACGTTCCGCTTTGTTCGGCTAGGTGTGCAAAGGGAGAACCACTGCGATTGTGCTTCCATCTCACATGGTTAAGCACCTCAGTGGAGAAAGCCGAAAACTGACTATCACAATAAGCGTAAACTGGTCAGCGATCCGATGACGGTGTTAAATGATGGGCCATTCATAACAATGGCCGAAGTGTTTACGGCTTGACCTCGACTGTCGCCGAACACTACCAGGGGCTAGTAACTGGCCTCCCATACTAAATCCTCAATACCTTGCTCTTACATTAGAGCTGAGGTTTCATGATCATGCTTAGCATGACAACCTAAAGAAAGGAACCGATAGCGGGACTATTTCCTTTGGAAGACATTTCTTATGTTAAACAGTAATATAAAATATCTCTCTGCGTACCTTTGTTTATAAAACTGTATGGCTAGATTGCCTTGTTTGTCGTAAATCTTTGCCCTCATAAAGGCTTTATAAAGTAGGACAAACACTCCTCGGCTACTAGCCAAGGAGGTGGAAGTCGATGGTCGGTCAACAAAGTTTTGTACAATGCGGATCCAAGCATTAATGACGTAAAGTACTTGGATACATAGAGTCATTACACATAATTTGTGATTTTACTATGGATATCGATCCTTAATTCGGCCACCCGTGCCCACATTAAGGCTCGGGGGCTACTGGTCTTCGGCCTTATTATTTACAAATATTAAAGGGGCACATCGATCTCCTGATCTGGTGTTGCCACCCGACCAGTGTCTCGGGGGCTACTGCATTGCCTGTTCAATGCTGAAAATTTTAAGTGCAATACAGTTGCCGAGGAGATTTTGATCCTCAGGTTGGTCGGCCGCACCCAACCCGAGTCTCGAGGACTAAGCACGCTGCTTTTTGTGTCCCGAAGTATTCTGCCGAGCTAGGACTTGATCCTCAGGCCGATTTTGCAAATCAACCTGAGTATCAGCGGCTACTGGGATCAGCGGTCTTACGTCATCCTTCAGGTGTATCTCGGGTTTTAGACCGATACACACCTTGAGGGCTACTGGCCATATATCTCGGTAGAGAATAAATTGCAATAATAAAAATATTGACAAAAAATCGGCCCACGGTAGGGGTGGTGCACCACCTCGGAAGCAGTCCGGCATAAAGCTCGGGCACTAGTGGCTGGCTCCATAGAGGGCATTTCCGGCATTAAGCTCGGCTAAACTCCTTCAACTTTTTGACCCAAGGTGATATGACACCTCGGATACAGTCCGGCGTTGGAGCTTGGACATAGTCCGGCGTTGGAGCTCGGATACATTCTGGCGTTGGAGCTCGAAAGATGTCCGGCATTGGTGCTCGGCCGCAAAAGATACCTCGAATGCAGTCCGGCGTTAGAGCTCGGACACAAGAGGACACTGCCTCCCGGGAACAACTTCAAACCCGAGGTGTGGCATAAAAATAACAAGGCATTGATAAAGGCCGGAAACTTAAAGGGGCTCCTCGGATACCCAACGTGTAAACTCGTCGAATGCATTTCGGCAATCTTCAAGATCGAAGATGAGAAGATTTGTTGAACCAGTTTTCAAGACCGACAACCGAAGATGAAGAACAGTTCGGAAGAACCAAGGAGTGTCCCTAACTTGAAGACCGGTTCAGGGGGCTACTGATGGTGTCCTGGACTAGGGGGTACTCACCATGTCATCTCCCGATCTGTTAGATTGGGCCGAGGACCCCCACGGCCATATACTCATGGGCCAGTTCGGACAGTTGCCGCATACATGGAAGATTCCACAAGACTTGGTGATCAAGACAAGGACTCCTCCCCTTCGGTGTATTCAGCTAGGACTCTTGTTATCCAAGGCCTCTAGTGCATTATATAAACTGAGGCCAGGCTAGTCGATAAATCATATACAACAATCATACCATAGGCTAGCTTCTAGGGTTTAGCCTCTCTGATCTCGTGGTAGATCAACTCTTGTACTACTAATATCATCAATATCAATCAAGCAGGATGTAGGGTTTTACCTCCATCAAGAGGGCCCGAACCTGGGTAAACATCGTGTCCCCCGCCTCCTGTTACCATCGATCCTAGACGCACAGTTCGGGACCCCCTACCCGAGATCTGCCGGTTTTGACACCGACAGAAGGTGTACCCAATAGTTTCCTTTGGGTATCCTATGAAGACACATCTCCGATTTGGGTTCGAGCTTATCAGGTTGAAGATTTTTCACATAAGCATCACAGCCCCAAACTTTAAGAAACGACAACTTTGGTTTGTTGCCAAACCATAGTTCATAAGGCGTCATCTCAACGGATTTTGATGGTTCCCTATTTAACGTGAATGCAGCCGTCTCTAAAGCATAACCCCGAAACGATAGCGGTAATTCAGTAAGAGACATCATAGATCACACCATATATTGTAAAGTACGATTACGACGTTCGGACACACCATTGCGCTATGGTGTTCCAGGTGGTGTGAGTTGCGAAATTATTCCGCATTTTTCAAATGTAGGCCAAACTCATAACTCAAATATTCTCCTCCATGATCAGATCGTAGAAACTTTATTTTCTTGTTACGAAGATTTTCCACTTCACTCTGAAATTCTTTGAACTTTTCAAATGTTTCAGACTTATGTTTCATTAAGTAGATATACCCATATCTGCTCAAATCATCTGTGAAGGTGAGAAAATAACGATACCCACCGCGAGCCCCAATATTCATCGGACCACATACATCAGTATGTATGATTTCCAACAAACCGGTTGCTCACTCTTTAGTTCCGGAGAATGACGTTGTAGTCATCTTGCCCATAAGGCACGGTTCGCAAGTACCAAGTGATTCATAATCAAGTGATTCCAAAAGTCCATCAGTATGGAGTTTCTTCATGCGCTTTATACCAATATGACCCAAACGGCAGTGCCACAAATAAGTGGCACTATCATTATCAACTCTGCATCTTTTGGCTTCAACATTATGAATATGTGTATCACTACTATCGAGATTTAACAAAAATAGACCACTCTTCAAGGGTGCATGACCATAAAAGATATTACTCATATAAATATAACAACCATTATTCTCAAATTTAAATGAATAACCGTCTCGCATCAAACAAGATCCAGATATAATGTTCATGCTTAACGCTGGCACCAAATAACAATTATTTAGGTCTAAAACTAATCCCGAAGGTAGATGTAGAGGTATCGTGCCGACGGCGATCACATCGACTTTGGAACCATTTCCCACACGCATCGTCACCTCGTCCTTAGTCAGTCTTCGCTTAATCCGTAGTCCCTGTTTCGAGTTGCAAATATTAGCAACATAGCTAGTATCAAATACCCAGGTGCTACTGCGAGCTCTGGTAAGGTACACATCAATAACATGTATATCACATATGCCTTTGTTCACCTTGCCATCCTTCTTATCCGCCAAATACTTGGGGCAGTTCCACTTCCAGTGACCAGTTTGTTTGCAGTATAAGCACTCAATCTCAGGCTTAGGTCCAGACTTGGGTTTCCTCTCCTGAGCAGCAACTTGTTTGCCGTTCTTCTTGAAGTTCCCCTTCTTCTTCCCTTTACCCTTTTTCTTAAAACTGGTGGTTTTGTTAACCATCAACACTTGATGCTCCTTGTTGATTTCTACCTCCGCAGCCTTTAGCATCGCGAAGAGCTCGGGAATTGTTTTATTCATCCCTTGCATATTATCATTCATCACGAAGCTTTTGTAGCTTGGTGGCAGTGATTGAAGAACTCTGTCAATGACACTATCAATAGGAAGATTAACTCTCAGTTGAGTCAAGTGATTATGATACCCAGACATTTTGAGTATATGCTCACTAACAGAACTATTCTCCTCCATCTTGGAGCTATAGACCTTATTGGACACTTCATATCTCTCAATCCGGGCATTTGCTTGAAATATTAACTTCAACTCTTGGAACATCTCATATGCTCCATGACGTTCAAAACGTCGTTGAAGTCCTGGTTCTAAGCCATAAAGCATGGCACACTGAACTATCGAGTAGTCATCAGCTTTGCTCTGCCAGACGTTCATAACATCTGGTGTTGCTCCTGCAGCAGGTTTGGCACTTAGCGGTGCTTCCAGGACGTAATTCTTCCGTGCAGCAATGAGGATGATCCTCAAGTTACGGACCCAGTCCGTATAATTGCTACCATCATCTTTCAACTTTACTTTCTCAAGAAACGCATTAAAATTCAACGGAACAACAACACGGGCCATCTATCTATAACAACATAGATAAGCAAAATACTATCAGGTACTAAGTTCATGATAAATTCAAGTTCAATTAATCATATTACTTAGGAAGTCCCACTTAGATAGACATCCCTCTAATCATCGAAGTGATCACGTGATCCATATCAACTAAACCATAACTGATCATCACGTGAAATGGAGTAGTTTTCAATGGTGAACATCACTATGTTGATCATATCTACTATATGATTCACGCACGACCTTTCGGTCTTAGTGTTCCAATGCCATATCTGCATATGCTAGGCTCGTCAAGTTTCACCTGAGTATTCTGCGTGTGCAAAACTGGCTTGCACCCGTTGTAGATGGACGTAGAGCTTATCACACCCGATCATCATGTAGTGTATCGGCACGACGAACTTTGGCAACGGTGCATACTCAGGGAGAACACTTTTATCTTGAAATTTAGTGAGAGATCATCTTATAATGCTACCCTCAAACAAAGCAGAATAAGATGCATAAAAGATAAACATCACATGCAATCAATATAAGTAATATGATATGGCCATCATCATCTTGTGTTTGTGATCTCCATCTCCGAAGCACCGTCATGATCACCATCGTCACCGGCGCGACACCTTGATCTCCATCGTAGCATCGTTGTCGTCTCGCCAACTATTGCTTCTACGACTATCGCTACTTCTTAGTGATAACGTAAAGCAATTACAGGGCGATTGCATTGCATACAATAAAGCGACAACCATATGGCTCCTGCCAGTTGCCGATAACTCCGTTACAAAACATGATCATCTCATACAATAAATATAGCATCATGTCTTGACCATATCACATCACAACATGCCCTGCAAAAACAAGTTAGACGTTCTCTACTCTGTTGTTGCAAGTTTTACGTGGCTACTATGGGCTGAGCAAGAACCATTCTTACCTACGCATCAAAACCACAACGATAGTTCGTCAAGTTAGTGTTGTTTTAACCTTCTCAAGGACCGGGCGTAGCCACACTCGATTCAACTAAAGTTGGAGAAACTGACACCCGCCAGCCACCTATGTGCAAAGCACGTTGGTAGAACCAGTCTCGCGTAAGCGTACGCGTAATGTCGGTTCGGGCCGCTTCATCCAACAATACCGCCTAACCAAAGTATGACATGCTGGTAAGCAGTATGACTTGTATCGCCCACAACTCACTTGTGTTCTACTCATGCATATAACATCTACGCATAAAACCAGGCTCGGATGCCACTGTTGGGGAACGTAGTAATTTTAAAAAAAAATCCTACGCACATGCAGGATCATGGTGATGCATAGCAACGAGAGGGGAGAGTGTCTTCCACGTACCCTCGTAGACCGTTAAGCAGAAGCGTTTATGACAACGTGGTTGATGTAGTCGTACGTCTTCACGATCGACCGATCCTCAGTACCAAACGTACAGCACCTCCGCGTTCAGCACAAGTTCAGCTCGGTGACGTCCCGCGAACTCACGATCCAATAGAGCTCGGGGAAGATTTTCATCAGCACGATGGCGTGCTGACGATGTTGATGAAACTACTGCAGCAGGGCTTCGCCTAAACACCGCTATAGTATGACCGAGGTGGATTATGGTGGAGGGGGACACCGCACACGGTTGGGAGAGATATTTGTGATCAACTTGTGTGTCTAGAGGTGCCCCCTGCCCCTGTATATAAAGGAGCAAGGGGGAGGCCGGTCGGCCCTTGTTGGTGCACCAGGACGAGGAATCCTCCTCCTAGTAGGATTCCTCCCTTTCCTACTCCTACTAGGAGGGGGAAAGGAAGGGGAAGAAAGAGAAGGAAAGGGGGGGTGCCCCCCTCTCCTAGTCCAACTCGGACCAGAGGGAGGGGGCGCGCTGCCGGCCCTAGGCCGGCCCCTCTCTCTTTCCCTTATGGCCCAACAAGGCCCATTAGCCCCCGGGGGGTTCCGGTAACCCCTCCGGTACTCCGGTAAAATCCCGATTTTACCCGGAACTCTTCCGATGTCCAAATGTAGGCTTCCAATATATCAATCTTTATGTCTTGACCATTTCGAGACTCCTTGTCATGTCCGTGATCATATCCGGGACTCCGAAATACCTTCTGTACATCGAAACATATAAACTCATAAAACCGATCGTCACAGAACTTTAAGCGTGCGGACCCTACGGGTTCGAGAACTATGTAGACATGACCGAGACATGTCTCCGGTCAATAACCAATAGAGGAACCTGGATGCTCATATTGGTTCCTACATATTCTACGAAGATCTTTATCGGTCAAAACGCATAACACTATACGTTGTTCTCTTTGTCATCGGTATGTTACTTGCCCGAGATTTGATCGTCGGTATCCCAATACCTAGTTCAACCTCGTTACCGGCAAGTCTCTTTACTCATTCCGTAATGCACTATCCCGCAACTAACTCATTAGTTGTATTGCTTGCAAGGCTTTATAGTGATGTGTATTACCGAGAGGGCCCAGAGATACCTCTCCGACAATCGGATTGACAAATCCTAATCTTGATCTATGCCAACTCAACAAGTATCATCGGAGACACTTGTAGAGCATCTTTATAATCACCCAGTTATGTTGTGACGTTTGGTAGCACACAAAGTGTTCCTCTGGTATTCGGGAGTTGCATAATCTCATAGTCATAAAACATGTATAAGTCATGAAGAAAGCAATAGCAGTAAACAAAAACGATCAAGTGCTAAGCTAACGGAATGGGTCAAGTCAATCACATCATTCTCCTAATGATGTGATCCCATTGATCAAATGACAA
Source organism: Triticum aestivum (assembly GCF_018294505.1). NCBI lineage: Eukaryota > Viridiplantae > Streptophyta > Magnoliopsida > Poales > Poaceae > Triticum > Triticum aestivum. Next base: position 207,336,627 of record NC_057812.1, read on the forward strand.
CTCATGTCTATGGTTTAGGAAACTTAACCATCTTTGATCAATGAGCTAGTCAAGTAGAGGCATACTAGTGACACTATGTTTGTCTATGTATTCACACATGTATTATGTTTCCAGTTAATACAATTCTAGCATGAATAATAAATATTTATCATGAAATAAGGAAATAAATAATAACTTTATCATTGCCTATAGGGCATATTTCCTTCAAAAACCACATCTAAATAGAGGCTAGATGAATTATTTATTACTAAACAAAATCAAAAAGCAAGAAACAAAAATAAAATTGGGTTGCCTCCCAACAATTGCTTTTCTTTGAAGTCTTATAGCTAGGCATAAGATTTCAATGATGCTCACATGAAAGACAAGAATTGAAGCACAAAGAGAGCATCATAAAACACGTGACAAACACATCTATGTCTAACATACTTCCTATGCATAAGCATCTTATAGGCAAACAAATTATCAAGGCAAGCAAAAACTAGCATATGCAAGGAAACGAAAAGAAACAATAGCAATATCAACATAACGAGAGGTAATTTAGTAACATGAAAATTTCTACAACCATATTTTCCTCTCTCATAATAATTACATGTAGGATCATATGCAAATTCAACAATATAGCTATCAAAAAACATATTCTTAACACAATCCACATGCATGCAAAGTTGACTCTCTTCCAAAATAGTGGAATTATCATTAACTAAAGTCATGACCTCTCCAAACCCACTTTTATCAGAAACTTCATAAGATTGAACATTCTCCAAATATGTGGGATCTAAAGTTGACACTCTTCGAAACCCACTTTCAATAATATTGCAAACACCATTATCAATCTCATATTCATCATGCTTAAATATATTTTCAAGATCAAAAGAAGTATCACCCCAATCATGATCATTGCAACAAATAGTAGTCATAGCAAAACTAGCGTCCCCAAGCTTGAGGTTTTGCATATCATTGACACAATTGACATTAAGAGAATTTATGATAAAATCATTGCAATCATGCTTTTCATCGAAGGAACTATCAAGTATGGGTGCAATAGCAACGATCTCATGTTTAACATAAGGAACTATAGCAAATTCATCTTCATAAATATTGGCATCGTGGCCACAAGAATAGCAAGCAGCATGTTCATTAAGGGATATTTCAATCAAATCATCGGAATCATACTTATCTATATATTCATGCATATCATTATTCTCTTTCGAAGCAATGATCATTTTTCAATAAATTCTTTGAAATAGACATTATGAGCATAGTTTTCATGGCAATATTTAAGTATGTCAAAATTTTCAGATTCTTAGAAAGTAATATTATACTTTTAAATCAAAGAAGCAACTTCATAAGCACCCTTAAAAGCAACAAATTCTTCAATTTGTTCGATATCATAGTAACTATAAACACCCTTTGCATAAGAAGATAAGATTTTATTATCATTAAACTCACATAGGTAGGGGAGGTGTTTTTTAGGGTTCTTAGAGCAACAAGTCAGATCACAAATTTCACAAAGATTCCAAGCATAACATAGCAATCTATTTATTTGATCCCATAAGAGTATCCCTTTTTCAGACAAACGGTGACGCATGAAATGAGCATGCTCATCTAAAGATTCCCCATCAACTAGGCTAGGTGGGGTTTCAGCACGAGCACATAAGGATCAAAGATGATCCATGTAGAACACCTTAAGTGGATCCATAACAATAGATTTTTAGCAAGCAAAGATGCAAGAAAATAGAAGGCACATGGAAACACAAACAAAAAGACATACTGGAAGGAGGCGAAGAAAAGGCAAAGGCAAAGGTGAAGTGGGGGAGAGGAAAATGATAGGAAAATGGCAAATAATGTAATGCGAGGGATAAGAGTTTGTGATGGGTACTTGGTATGTCTTGACTTGTCCGTAGACTCCTCGGCAACGGCGCCATAAATCCTTCTTGCTACCTCTTGAGCATTGTGTTGGTTTTCCCTTGAAGAGGAAAGGGTGATGCAGCAAAGTAGCGTAAGTATTTCCCTCAGTTTTTGAGAACCAAGGTATCAATCCAGTAGGAGGCCACACGCAAGTCCCTCGTACCTACACAAACAAATAAGAACCTCGCAACCAACACGATAAAGGGGTTGTTAATCCCTTCACGGTCACTTACGAGAGTGAGATCTGATAGAGATAATAATGATAAGATAAAATATTTTTGGTATTTTTATTATATAGATTGAGAGTAAAGATTGCAAAATAAAATAGATTGGAAAGTTATATGATGGAAGATAGACCCGGGGGCCATAGGTTTCACGGCTTCTCTCAAGATAGCATAAGTATTACGGTGAGTGAACAAATTACTGTCGAGCAATTGATAGAAAAACGAATAATTATGAGAATATCTAGGCATGATCATGTATATAGGCATCATGTCCGTGACAAGTAAACCAACTCCTTCCTGCATCTACTACTATTACTCCACACATCGACCTCTATCCATCATGCATCTAGAGTATTAAGTTCATAAGAACAGAGTAACGCCTTAGGTAAGATGACATGATGTAGAGGGGTAAACTCAAGTAATATGATATAAACCCCATCTTGTTATCCTCGATGGCAACAATACAATACGTGCCTTGCTGCCCCTACTGTCACTGGGAAAGGACACCACAAGATTGAACCCAAAGCTAAGCACTTCTCCCATTGCAAGAAAGATCAATCTAGTAGGCCAAACCAAACTGATAATTCGAAGAGACTTGCAAAGATAACAAATCATGCATAAAAGATTTCAGAGAAGAATCAAATATTGTTCATAGATAGACTTGATCATAAACCCACAATTCATGAGATCTCGAAAAACACACCACAAAAAGAATTACATCGAATAGATCTCCAAGAAGATCGAGGAGAACTTTGTATTGAGATCCAAAGAGAGAGAAGAAGCCATCTAGCTACTAGCTATGGACCCGAAGGTCTGAAGTAAACTACTCACACATCATCGGAGGGGCCATGGAGTTGATGTAGAGGCCCTCCGTGATCAATGCCCCCTCCGGCGGAGCTCCAGGAAAGGCTCCAAGATGGGATCTCTTGGATACAGAAGGTTGCGGCGGTGGAAATAGGGTTTCGTGGTGCTCCTGGATGTTTTTGGGGTATCTGAACATATATAGGAGGAAGAAGTAGGTCGGTTGAGCCAAGAGGGGCCCATGATGGGGGAGGGCGCGCTTAAGGGGGTAGGCGCGCCCCCTGCCTCGTGGACTCCTCGTCCGTTTCTTGACGTCCACTCCAAGTCCCCTGGATCACATTTGTTCCAAAAATCACGCTCCCGAAGGTTTCATTCCGTCTGGACTCTGTTTGATATTCCTTTTCTGCGAAACATTGAAATAGGCAAAAAAGCAATTTGCACTGGGCCTTGGGTTAATAGGTTAGTCCCAAAAATAATATAAAAGTGTAAAATAAATCCCATTAACATCCAAAACAGATAATATATTAGCATGGAACAATAAAAAATTATAGATACGTTGGAGACGTATCAACCACCTCCACCTCGGACCGTGCGCACAAGGAGAAATCTTGCTGCACGCGGGCATCACCCTGACCGAGCCCAACCACACCTGCCTGAAGTAGGAACCACCGTCCCACCTCGAGCCTAGATCTGGTCCGCTTGAGCACGAACCCTAGATCCAAGACCAGGCCGTCTGATCCTTGATGCTTGATACGTCACCAATGTATCTATAATTTTTGATTGTTCCATGCTATTATATTATCCATCTAGGATGTTTTATATGCATTTATATGATATTTTATATGATTTTTGGGACTAACCTATTAACCTAGAGCCCAGTGCCAGATTCTGTTTTTCCTTGTTTTTGAGTATTGCAAAAAAGGAAAATCAAATGGAGTCCAATTGACATAAAAATTCACCAGAAGAAGCCCACGAAATACCGGAGATGGGCCAGAAGAGTCCCGAGGCCACCACGAGGGTGGGGGCGTGCCCTGCCCCCTGGGCGCGCCCCCTATCTCGTGGCCGCCTCGGGGACCCCCTGACTTGTTCCCGACTCCAGCACCTCTTATATATACCCAAATTTCCAGAAAGAAACCTAGATCCGGAGTTCCGCCGCCGCAAGCCTCTATAGCCACCGAAAACCAATCTAGACCCATCCCGGCACCCTGCCAGAGGGAGGAATCCCTCTCCGGTGGCCATCTTCATCATCTCGGCGCTCTCCGTGAAAAGGAGGGAGTAGTACACCCTCGGGGCTGAGGGTATGTACCAGTAGCTATGTGTTTGATCTCTCTCTCTCGTGTTCTTGATTCGGCACGATCTTGATGTATCGCGAGCTTTGCTATCATGGTTGGATCTTATGATGTTTCTCCCCCTCTACTCTCTTGTGATGGATTGAGTTTTCCCTTTGAAGTTATCATATCTGATTGAGTCTTTAAGGATTTGAGAAC